>NC_069499.1:501969489-502171989 GCF_027579735.1 Bombina bombina
GACCAATTTATTGGTATTAATAAAAATGTAACACATTGAATGGGGTAATATACTTACTATCACTGTTCCAAGTAAACTAAGAATCGTATAGTAATAGTATGCGATACAGTGCTTACTTTAGCGTGCCGTGTGGAAAATTAAAAAACACGCATGCGTCACATATAACATGCACGCGCAAAATCGTCTTCGGTTTTAGAACCAGTTTATTGGATGTTAGTATTGCTCACATTGCTCGTTAATGCACATGCGCGAATCCAATTGCATTGAATGAAGCCTGTCTGGCGACAGGCTATATGATTGGACAAAAGACGGCAAAAAGTATATGAAGTCACGGGGGGCTGGCAATTTCACGGAATAGAGATATTCTTTATTGTGGCATTGTAAGTAAATGGCTATGTCATGTATAAATTGAAAATTCGTCTAAACATTTAAGAAGGGTTAACAAGCTTGATCATATCTTCGGTCAATAGTGAGTTTACCATCCATTTAAATAGGAATTATTTAGTTATTAATAGTAGGTTTTGTTTAGATTTATTTTAATTACATTAAAGTTAGTGGGTGTTAGGGTTAAACTTAGGGTTAGGTTTAGGGGTTAATAACTTTAGTATAGTGGCAGCGATTTTGGGGGCAGCAGATTAGGGGTTAATAACAGTAATGTAGGTTGCGGCGATGTTAGGGACAGCAGATTATTGGTTAATTATATTTAACTAGTGTTTGCTATGTGGGAGGGCGGTTTAGGGGTTAATATTTTTATTCTAGTGGCGGCGATGTCAGGAGCGGCAAATTAGGGGTTAATAATTTTATTTTAGTGTTTGCGATGCTGGAGGGCATCGGTTTAGGGGTTAATAGGTAGTTTATGGGTGTTAGTGTACTTTGTAACACTTTAGTTATGAGTTTTATGTTACGGCGCTATAGCATAAAACCCATAACTACTGACTTTTAGTTTATGGATATGGATGGATCTTGACAGTATTGGCTGTACCGCTCACTTTTTGGCCTCCCAGGTAGACTTGTAATACTGGCGCAAAGGAAGTCCAATTGAAAAAGGACTTTTTGAAAGTTTACGTTGCATTACGGCCAAAAAAGTGTGTGGTTTAGCTAAACCTGCAAGACTCGTAATACCAGCGGTAGAGAAACAGAGCCTTAACGCTGCTTTTTCACTCATTTGTCGACCTATCCTTATGACTTTCTAACGTTGTTGTTATAAACAATAAATTAACTTTGATGTATATCAATCCTGAGAGTGCCCTCCCTTTCCTAGCTCATATATATATATATATATATATATATATATATATATATATATATATATAGCCCACACTAAAAAAAATCTTTCCAAAACCCCCAATCCTGGCATACAGACAACCACCTAACCTAAAGCAGAAACTGGTACATAGGAAGCTACCCCTTGAGAAAAAAAACACTCAGAATGGAACCAAGTGCTGCCATAAAGCTCTCTGTCAACACGTTTGGGAAAGCAGCACAGCAAATCACAATAATAAATCTTATAACATTAAAGGGGCATATTCATGTATATATGCAAATGTGGTATACATGATACATTGCACTGCATGTGAAGTGGGATGCTATATTGGAGAAACAAGCCAAAAACTGTACCTTCGAATGAACTTACACAGACACTCAATCAAAAACCACTGTGAAACAAAATACTGCACCCCTGTTGGTCACCATTTCACCCAACCTGACCACTCCATCCAAAACCTCAAAATCAAAATTCTCAGAGGCAACTTCAAAAACACCATGGAAAGAAAAACCTTTGGAATGAACATGATAATGCACTTCAACCTCTTTAATTCTGGACTAAATGTGGACACTTTATACATAGGTACACAGGTAAGCCTATGTCCACACTTTTGTCTTTTTTAACTTTTGTATTCCCCCTGTATATACAATTTCACATCTTTATAGATATTGATTGATTCAATGTTGATATATAACTTTATGTCAGTATATGCTCTATGTAAAGCTATATATTTCCCCTGTCTGTTCTCGTACACTGGACACTGTCTGTCTGTTACCTAAGCCCCCCTCATGATTTTTACGACACCTCCTCCTCTCCCTGCACTGTCTTCTTAGCTATTCTGTGTTTTAAGATATAATCTGTAAATTCCATTGAATTGGTCAGTATTGCTTTAGACTTGATAAAGGAAGGAACTCTTCCGAAAGCTTGTCAACTTATAAATGTATAGTTAGTCCAATAAAAAAAGTATCATTGCTCAATGCAATACTCTTGTTATTTTGATATCTAAATCTCTGGACTAACACGGCTACACCAATCAACGTACATACATATATAAACATGAACATTTTAACATAAATACACATGTATACACATCTATATAAATGCATACATACACATATTTAGACATGTATATGTATGTATATATCAAGTATAGCCCTTTGCCGTCAAATAACTTGTCATATACCATATCTTTTAACCCTTAGAATTATTTTATTTAATATTTACGTATTTAGTGTATTTAGGTTTAACTTTTTTTTTAGTCCTAACCCTGTATGCAAGAACTTCAGTCACGCTAACCCAACTACAGCAAATTTAGTTTGTGCCTGTATGGTCATGTTTACTTACAACTTGTATTACGCACAAGTTAGCGTGGGCATGATATTTCAATATAGCGCTTGATAATGTTAATAGTAATAGCAAAAATGCTAAAAATTATCTGGTACCTTTGGCAAATTTTTATCTGAAATTCCCGGTAGCGAAGGGGTTGAAGAACAAATATGTATTTGTGCCCAAATAAATCAATTGAGGTAAAGTTAATTATAAAGGATTTCTTTAACAATAACCAATGCTGACAACTTTTTATTGTTACAAAAGTAAATAAAGTTATAATCCTATATATCAGTATTAATTACTGCACTGCCATTTTTTTGCATATATATAAATAAATAAATGAGCACCTACATCGGTCAAACAGTTCCTGTGTATAATGTTTAGTGTCAGATCTCAGAATACTGCAGGATACAGCCCTTTATAGGACCATTAAATAATTAGAATTGCAAAATCGAGTAAAAAAAATATGTGTGAACCATCAGCCAATCAGGCAATCACAATACATATTAATATATGTATAGACTGTGATGTCTTTCATAAAGTGTTGATATAAAAAGACAGAGCACTCGGACATGTACGGGTAGCTTTCTTTGAAGGTAGCAAAATTGGAAGCTAAGCACTTACAGCTATCTATCTACCATAAATCAGCTTGTATTTTATAGTCATCTAGCAATCATTCCTAATGTTATCAATTGAGTAAATCTTTGTGCATTGCTAGATGTCTTTTTACCAGCTTGCTTACATCTTTCAATCCGGACTGTTGATGCCTTTGTTGGACCAGGCAGGATAGGCCTCAACACCCTAGTAAATGGGGTAAGCAGTGAGATAGTACTGCACTTTTTTAGGTATTGCAACATCCTACTCAGTCTGATCAATCAATAATCATAAAGGAGGCTTCACAGTGCTCTATAGCAGAGCTCAACAACCTGCTTGCTATTTTTAGGCAACAATTCTGTAATGACTTGCTTGCAACAATGCACCATGAAAAATTCCCTATGATGTCTACCATCTGTGCACTTGAATTCCACACCATCACTTATACCTATAATAGGATCATTACAACATTCACACTCATTTCCCCCAGCATCGTCAGAGGCAGACACTTATAACATGATTAAGGAGAGGCATAGTATTGTTTCACTAGTCTGCATATATGAAATGATTAACTTTTGGAAATAGTTAATATGCTACATGTTTCCTATATATTCATACCCTAACTATGCTATGCATTGATTGCCATCTGCGGCCAAGATGGCCTTATATGTTCTCTACTTATTGCCATTTCTTCTGAATGCTATATTTCCACTACCCCTGTACCATGTGATAGCAATAAGCCAATCACAAATGCATATACGTATAGTCTGTGAATTCTTGCACATGCTCAGTAGGAGCTGCTGACTCAAAAAGTGTAAATATAAAAGAATGTGCACATTTTTTTTAATGGAAGTAAATTGGAAAGTTGTTTAAAATTACATGCTCTATCTGAATCATGGAAATTTAATTTGACCTGAGTGTCCCTTTAAGCTTCCTAGAGCTGGAAATATAAGCTAATAAGATTTAATATCAAACTTACTGCTCCAAAATCATTGGACACTGCTTGGACTGAGCACATATAGTGCACATATAGTTCACTAGTCCTAAAGCCCGTTCACACGGGCCATTTTTTGCAGTACAGCGGTCTCACCCCTTGCTCTCTCTTTCCCTCCTCTCTTTTGCTTTCTCTTTCCGCCTCTCTTTTGTGCTCTCTCCCCCTCTCTTTTGTGCTCTCTCTCGCTCCACCTCTCTTTTACTCTCTCCCCCTCTCTTTTGCTCTCCCTCCCCCCTCTCTTTCTCCCCCTCTCTTTTGATCTCTCTCTCCCCCTCTCTTTTGCTCTATCTCCCCCTCGCTTTTGCTCTCTCTCTCCTTCTCTCTTTTGCTCTCTCTCCCCTCTTGTTTGCTCTCTCTCCTCCCCTATCTTTTGCACACTCCCCCCCCTCTTTTGTGCTCTCTCTCCCCCTCTCTTTTGTGCTCTCCCCCCTTTCTTTTGTGCTCTCTCCCCCTCTCTTTTGCTCTCCCTCCTCTCTTTTGCTCTCTCTCCCCCCTCTCTTTTGCTCTCTCTCGCCCCTCTCTTTTGCTCTTTCTCTCCCCCCTCTCTCTCCCCGCTCTCTTTTGCTCTCCCCTCCCTCTCTCTCTCCCCCCCCTCTATCTCCCCTCTCTCTCTCTCTCTCTCTCCCCTCCTTTTTTTTATCTCTCTCCCCCTCTTTTGCTCTCTCTTTCTCTCCCCCTCACTTTTGCTCTCTCTCTCCCCTTCTCTTTTGCTCTCTCTCCCCCTCTCTTTCCCCCCTCTCTACCCTCCTCTCTCTCTTCCTCTCTCTTTTGTGCTCTCTCTCCCCTCTCTTTTGCGCTCTCTCTCCCCCTATCTTTTGCTCTCTCTCCCCCTCTCTTTTGCTCTCTCTCTTTCCCCCCTCTATTTTTCTCTCTCCCCCTATCTTTTGCTCTCTCTCTCCCCCTCTCTTTTGCTATTTCTCTCCCCCTCTCTCTTTTGCTCTCTCTTCCCTCTCTTTTGCTCTTTCCCCTCTATGTTGCTCTCTCTCCCCTCTATTTTGCTCTCTCTCCCCTCTCTTTTGCTCTCTCTCCCCCTCTCTTTTGCTCTCTCTCTTTTACCCTCCTCTATTTTTCTCTCTCCCCCTCTCTTTTGCTCTCTCTCCCTCCCCCTCTCTTTCTTCCCTCTCTACCCTCCTCTCTCTCTCCCCCTCTCTTTTGCGCTCTCTCTCCCCCCTATCTTTTGCTCTCTCTCCCCCTCTCTTTTGCTCTCTCTCTTTCCCCCCTCTATTTTTCTCTCTCCCCCTCTCTTTTGCTCTCTCTCCCCCCTCTCTTTTGCTCTCTCTCCCCCTCTCTCTTTTGCTCTCTCTTCCCTCTCTTTTATTCTTTCCCCTCTCTTTTGCTCTTTCCCCTCTATTTTGCTTTCTCTACGCCTCTCTTTTGCTCTCTCACCCCCTCTCTTTTGCTCTCTCTCTTTTACCCCCCTCTATTTTTCTCTCTCCCCCTCTCTTTTGCTCTCTCTTCCCTCTCTTCGTTCTTTTGCCTCTTTTTTGCTCTTTACCCTCAATTTTGCTCTCTCTCCCCTCTCTTTTGCTCTTTCTCATCTCTTTTGCTCTCTCCCCCTCTCTTTCTCTATCTCTCCCCCCTCTCTTTTGATCTGTCTCTCTCGCACGCGCGTGCCCGCCCCTGCCACGTCCGGTCCCACCCTGTCATGCTGGCCACGCCCGTTCACGCCCAGCCATGCCCACACCTTCCACTGTTGTCATGCTGCGGACAGCAGATCAGGTAGACTCTAAGGCCAGGTGTGTTTGTCCTCGCGCTGTCTCTACTGCACATGACAGCTTCGGACAAACACACTTGGCCTTTTATATTATAGAATAGTTCTTTTTAGATTTTTAGTTAAACCAAGGCTAATATATACTATAATATTTCATAGCTTTCAGATCTCTCTTAATTAATGGGGCACATGGTAACACCCTAAATTTTCTTTCCTTGAAACCTTCAGCATTTTCTTTATTGGTATCTAAAATGTAAAGCCCCATCAGCGTTGCTTCATTTAGTTAACATAGATCCAAGAGTGATCTTTCTTGAATTTGGGGGATTTCGTATGCATGATTTACATATAAAAAGAGGAATCATATGTAACACACAGGCATGTTTAGCTTGTGTGTTACATATCTGAATGATCAAAGTTTAAATTTGACTTGTTTACCTTTTTTTTTTTTATTCTGGACAATAATAGTAACATGCATAGCATTATAAGCAGATAACAAAAGGTCTCATGATAATGCACAATGTTACACATTAACAATTATTTGTTAATATGTTCTCTATTGGGTATGCAGCAAGCAGTCAGTTTAAATGTCAAAATGTTAATATTGACAATCCTGCTCATTGGTGGACATCTTAAATGTGGAAAAGTAGATAAGTCCAATATTTATAACATATATACAGTAATAATAGTAACATGCATAGTATTACAAGCAGATAACAAAATGTCTCATAAGAATACACAATGTTACACAGATTATTTGTTAATATTTTCCATATTGGGAATGCAGCAAGCAGTCAGTTTAAATGTCCTAATGTTGGTATTGACAATCCTGCTCATTGGTGGACATCTTAAATGTGGAAAAGTAGATGAGTCCAATATTTATATCATATATACAGTAATAATAGTAACATGCATAGCATTATAAGCTGATAAAAGGTCTCATAAGAATACACAATGTTACACAAATTATTTGTTAATATTTTCCATATTGGGAATGCAGCAAACAGTCAGTTTAAATGTCCTAATGTTGATATTGACAATCCTGCTCATTGATGGACATCTTAAATGTGGGAGAGTAGATAAGTCCAATTCTTATAACATATATACCGTAATAATAAAATATGAGCTTTAACATTTTAACAAGAAACAGTTAATATTGGTTTATTTGATGTATTCTTTTTTTTAAAAAAGGAAGACAAAGCGGTTTGAGTAATTTCACCCTTTTATAACCGATTTGGTTGAGCTTAAATAGATAACATTCAAACAAGAGAGGGGCATCAGCAGCTTCAATGAATACTTGTAAGCCAGACTGACCAGGCAGGCTCCAGTGCTCCACAGGTGCATTTCCTTAGGGGCCAGTTTAGCCGACACCCGTTCTTCCAGAAGAGACAGGAGCAAGGTGAGCAAGAAAGACCACAGATTGATTAAGGGACTCTACAAGGGTGACCATGTTGAACGGCAAAGAGGGCAAATCATAGAACACCGCTGGACTAGCGCTCAAAGTCTCTAACAATGGAAGACCTACATGGGTGCTACTGCTCTTCAGCTGATTATCTCCCACTGTGTATGATCTGGGTAGTCTGATGGGGCTCCAATGTAGCAGTGGGTAGGTAAGGAAGGTAAGAGGTTGTTGTAGAAAGGTAATCCCGTTCCCCTCTGAGGCGATCAACTGAGCTGCTTTTCCAGAGACTGCAGCCTCCAGTTCAGCTGCTGCCCCACAGGAAATCTCGGTGTGAGTCGTAGGCTCGCCATCCAGCTTATTGCCAGTAATGGGGAACCGCAAATGCCCTCTTGTCTCGCTCTGGGCCTCATGGTCATCTCACATGCCATTGTCAGAGCTCTCTGGAGAAAGAAGCGGTGTCAGGGGCTCTGGAATGTTGTTCCCGCTATTGAACACCTCCATAGAGTTAAGGTCGACATCCCACGTGGGGGCTTGGCGTTGATGTAGTTCGGTCAGATTAAAAAAATAAGGTCAGGTAGAAATCAAGCAGGGTCCTGATCTCCTTTAGGGTTAGATCCGCCATCTCTCCAAGTACTTCTAAAGCACAGAGTAGCAGCGCACAAATGGCACTGTGCAACTACTGAGGCCCATAGGTGCTCAGACGGGGGATTTGGAAGAGGCCACAACCTCTAAATAAGCTCCAGAATATTGGGCTGACAACAATCCTGTAATCCTGGTATGAGGTAGAAGAGCAATGTCCTCTGCGTTATATTATTTATATCCCAGGCTTAGATGGCAGCTTGAGCAGGTTATATTATAAAGATAAATTCAGAAAGCTGGAGCAGCACTCAATATCATGACCTATCATGGCCGCTGCCCCGAAGTCCCCCCATCTTGTTTACCTTTAATTTTTAGATGTATATTGCAGCTAAAATAAAGAAGGTACATTACAGATTACACATCAATATTATGTGGAATAACATCTGACTTAAAATTTGCACAAACCTTTTTTCCCATTATTGGATAACCAAAATATCAAAGTTTATAAGAAATCCATAGTAATGCTAATGTAGATATATTCTTTCCCAGAAAATAGCAAAGAACTTATATTTTACTTCAAGTTATCCCCAGTTGCTTTTCTACTTCAAGCAGTAAGTCAGGTTAAAGTGATTCAATCATCCTCAGAGAATGAAGCTCACAGACGAATGGTGCTGGGAACAGCAAATCATTTCTTCTAGTCACCTGGAATTTCACTTCTAGTTAGTTTTCTGCATCACTTATCCAATGTATTGTTGTAGAATAAAAAATACGCTCTTAAATGTTTATTCAGAAAATAAAACAGAGCTTACATACAGATAATGCACATATTAAAGAGATGATTGTAGTTAATTTGAATATAGTATTGCCTCATCAAAACTAATAATTTAAACCAAATTAAAATAAATATATATTTAAAAACATACTCTGGAATTTTGTAAAATTATTTTTCTGTGCTGAACAAACATGATTTTTAACATGATTGAAACTAAATCTTATATCCTCTGTCCCTTTAATATCAAAATTGTGGTAAATAAAATTAGGGGTGTGCATTCGGATGCTTCGGTAGCATCCGAATGCAGCTGCTCGTACCATTCAGTTTTTTTTTTGTGACACTTTTTTCTCATGAAAGTGCAACACACTAATATCTGTGCAAATACAGATCTTAGTGTGTTGTACTTCAAGAATAATAAATGTGGCTCTGAAAGTGCAGAATGGCTACAGCGAATCATGTCTGCCCGGTCTTTAATAAATTGTTCTTTGGTCACCACCTGGGAGCATCCTCTTTCATACCTATTGTGGTTTTCACAGAAGACTTTCCTAAAGTATATTGGTCTGATATTGCCTAAAAAGAACTGTCCAGCCACAAAATATCAGCCATTCCCCTTCTGAATGAGGAACATGGAAACCTCAGACAATTGTTTTAGCCTTCTGTGGGTCTTGTCAGTGATGCACAACCATACTCCAACTATTGAACAAAGAGTCCAAGTCTGTTTTTTTTCAAAACCCTTAGTTAGATTTTCCCCAGGGTTATAATACTAATATACACAGCAAAGCACTGAACCTGGAATGAACAATAACTCAGTAGCGTGTTATTTAGTGGGTCACCACCGGGAAACAGCCTCTTTTAGCTTCTCTTTTCACAGAGGAGATCTTTCCTAAAGTATATCAGTCTGATCATGTCTAAAAAGAACTGTCCAGTATCTAGATGCCCGAATGAGGACCCCAAACAAGATTACTTGCAATATCACAGTTGGTATATTGCTACCTTGACATTAAAAGTAAAGCCATTCTGTACCATGAGAACTAGTTTGACAAGATATAAGCAGGTCAATATTTTAAAATTTTAGAAATCGTTTATTTTTGTTAAAAAATGCATTTACATACTGTAAACGTTAAAAAGCCCACTATTTTAAGTGGGAAAAGTTGAGCCCACTGTCTTCCACAGAATATCTCCTACTCATCATCTTGTTTCTAAAAGCAAAAAGCACACCAAAAATTCAAAACATGTTTTTTTATTAAAGAACTTATTTAAAATGCATAATACACTATTTCACGCTAAAATGTATATATATAACACAACATATACAAATGAAAAATAGACTCAGAATGCCCCAACTCAAATAGGTTTATTATTCATTTATACATTTTTAACTATTGTTTAGAAACTAAAGAGTTAAGTTTACACTTGTAAATTGTATTGTCATTCCACATTGTCTAAAGGGATCTGTCAGAATCCTTTACCTGCTGCCCTTTCTCTGATGCAGGAACCTTTCCATTTAAATCCTCCATATTGTTTGCACTCAGTGTTCAGACATTAGGGATGAATCCTGTCTCTTTAAATCCTCAATGTTGTTTGCCTTCAGTACTCAGACGTTTGTGTACATAGAATCTGTTTCTTAGCATTTGTACCCTGTTTGCCTTTCTGAATTTGAATTCCTGAACCTGGCTAATCTTCCTGGATTCTTCTGATGCATCATCAAATTTGTTGTGATGTCTGGAGTAAAGATTGATCACTGTGTTTGACCCTGACTTGTTCACTGGACCTTGGAATTGCTTTACCCCTATTTGTTCTTAGCTGAAGGACTATCTTTATGGTAGATGACCTGCGCCTGCTACTGGATTTTCTTAAAGCTATATCCCTTTGCGAAAGACTTATTTTTATTGGTTCCTGATTTTGACCCTTTGGCTTGTATTTTGAGTAATATCTCTGCATAACAGATTCATCACCAAACAAAAAGTTAAGTGTTCCCATGACAGAATGTCTAAACATAATATATAGATGCAATCTGCAGAGATAATGGAGCCTTTAAATACACTGTCTCAGCCATTAGAAACTATGGGCTAGAATACAAGTGCGGAGCAAATGGTTTTGCGCTAGCGCAATTGCGATTTTACTATCCATTTTCAATCTGCTATTACAATTTCTAGTGAAATCGCGATTGCACTAGCCAAATTGCCTCTTACACTTCAATCCTTTCCGCAATGTAAGAGCTGTGGTAAACTGATTTCCTAAATTATAAAATTGTACAAAACACAACAAAAATACATTACAAAGTACACTTACACCCATAAATAAACTATTAACCCCTAAACCACCATCCCTGCACATCGCAAAGTACCTAAATAAACTGTTAACTTCTAAACCACAATCCCTCCACATAGAAAACACCAAATAATACTATTAACCCCTTAACAGCCATCCACCACATCGCAAAGTACCCTTGCATCCCTATTGGCTGATTTGAATCTTCAAATTGAAATCAGTCTATAGAATGAAAGGAAAAATCTTTCATTTTGTTGCCTGTTTTGAATTTGAAGATTCAAATCAGTCAATAGGAATGCAAGGGTACCCCTATATAAATGGGTACCTCGCATTCACTATTCAGTGTGCGCCTGGAGGCCACATGTAGAGGAGCTCCATATTGAAGATTGTAACAGGAGGACCAACGTTGCCGCTTCCAGCACCATGATAAAGAAGATGGACTGCTGTCTGGAAGAAGATGGGCCTTCGCCTGGATGAAGATGGACTTCCGCCTAGATGAAAAAGAAGGAGCACTGCCATCATCATCATCTGTGAGTACCATTATGGGGTTAGTAATAGTCTTTTTTATTTTTGGATTTTTTTTGTTTTTTATAGATTAGTTGTTGTTTTTTTAAATTTGGGCAGCAGAAGAGCTGAATGCCTTTTTAAGGGTAATTAATGCCTGTCCAAATGCCGATTTCAGGACAATGTGTAATTTCTTTATTTTTTTACTTAGGTTTTTTGGTGGGGATTGTAATGTTAGGGGGTTAGTGTTTTTTTGCACAAAAAGAGCTGATCACTTTAGGGCAATGCCCTACAAAAGGCCCTTTAAAGGACTATTGGTAGTTTATTTTTAGAATAGGATTAATTTTTTCATTTTTGGTAATTTGTTTTTTTTATTTTCTGTAATGTGTTTTTTTAATTGTTTTGTAATTGTAGTTTTTTTCTGAAATGGTAGATTTTTAAAATTAAGATTAGGTTTTTATTTAATTTTACAGGTAAGTTTTTTTTAAGGTAATTAGTATTTTTTTAGTTAATTTAGGGCACTGGTTTTCAAACCTGTCCTCAGGCATCCCCAACTGTCCAGGTTTTCTGGATTACCTTGGATGAGAACAGGTAAAATACCATGTTTACTAATGAGCTGCTGTGCTCTAGTTAAGATAACCTCAAAACGTGGCCAGTTAGGGAAACCTAAGGACAGGTTTGAAAACCAGGGATTTAGAGGTATTTTAATTTGGGTTGTTAGGGGGTTTAGATGTTCATTTATAACTTTGAGATGTGGGGGGCTGGCGGTTTAGGGGTTAATAGTATTATTTAGTGTTTACAATGTGGATGGATGGGGGTTTAGGGGTTAATAGTATTATTTAGTGTTTGCGATTTGGGGGCTGGCAGTTTAGGGGTTAATTGTATTGTTTAGTGTTTGCAATGTGGGAGGATGATGGTTTAGGGTTTAACAGTTTATTTAGGTACTTTGCAATGTGGTGGGATGGCGGTTTAGGGGTTAACAGTTTATTTAGGTTCTTTGCAATATGGGGGGATGGCGGATTAGGTGTTAATAGTTTTAATTAGTGTTTGCAATGTGGGGGAATGGTGGATTAGGAGTTTTTAGGCTAGGGGCTTATGGGAGGTTTTTTTTCCACTTTTTTGTATCCATTGATTACTATGGGGAAAAACATGTACACAGACGTAAAAACTCCATTTAGGATTATTGCGCTTTCTGGGTTACTGCTAGCGCAAAATATTTTTTTTTCAACTTGTAATACCAACGGAACCTGAGAAGTGCAAAAAGCCTAATGCTAACTATCGCCTAGATTACGAGTTTGGCGTTAGCCTTAAAAAGCAGCGTTGAGAGGTCCCAACGCTGCTTTTTAATGCCCGCTGGTATTACAAGTCAGGCAGGTACAGGTGTACCGCTCACCTTTTTCCGCGACTCGAGGCTACCGCAAATCCCCTAACGTCAATTGCGTATCCTATCTTTTTAATGGAATTTGCCTAACGCTGGTATTACGAGTCTTGGAAGAAGTGAGCGGTAGACCCTCTTCTGTCCAGACTCCTAACGCATTTAAAAGTCAGTAGTTAAGAGTTTTATGGGCTAAAGCCGGAATATAAAGCTCTTAACTAGAGTGCTACAAAGTACACTAACACCCATAAACTACCTATTAACCCTTAAACCGAGGCCCCCCACATCGCAAACACTATATTAAAAATTTTTAACCCCTAATCTTCCAACCGGACATCGCCGCCACCTACATTATACTTATGAACCCCTTATCTGCTGCCCCTAACATTGCCGACACCTACATTATATTTATTAATCCCTAATCTGCCACCCCCAACGTCGCCGAAACCTAACTACATTTATTAACCCCTAATCTGCTGACCGGACATCGTCGCCACTTTAATAAATGTATTAACCCCTAAACCACCACACTCCCGCCTCGCAAACACTAGTTAAATTTTATTAACCCCTAATCTGCCGTCCCTAACATCGCCGACACCTACCTACATTAATTAACCCCTAATCTGCCGACTCCAACGTCACCGCTACTATAATACATTTATTAACCCCTAAACCTAAGTCTAACCCTAAGTCTAACCCCCCTAACTTAAATATAATTTAAATTAAACAAAATAAATTTACTACAATTAAATAAATTATTCCTATTTTAAACTAAATACTTACCGATAAAATAAACCCTAAGATAGCTACAATATAACTAATAGTTACATTATAGCTATTTTAGGATTTATATTTATTTCACAGGCAAGTTTGTATTTATTTTAAATAGGTACAATAGTTATTAAATAGTTATTAACTATTTAATAACTACCTAGCTAAAATAAGTACAAAATTACCTGTAAAATAAATCCTAACCTAAGTTACAATTACACCTAACACTACTCTATAAATAAATAAATGAACTAAATTAAATTAAACTAATTACAATTAAAAGAAATGAACTAAATTACGAAAAACAAACAAACACTAAATTACAGAAAATAAAAAAGGATTACAAGAATTTTAAACTAATTACACCTAATCTAATCCCTCTAATAAAATAAAAAAGCACCCCCAAAATAATAAAATTCCCTACCCTATACTAAATTACAAATAGCCCTTAAAGGGCTTTTTGCAGGGCTATGCCCCAAAGTATCAGCCAATCGGAATTCGAGGGACGCCATCTTGGATGACGTCCCTTAAAGGAGCCTTCATTCGTCGGTAGTCCGTCGGGCCAGCAGGATGTTCTGCGTCGGAGGTTTGCAAGATGGATCCTGAAGAAAGAAGATTGAAGACCCCGCTTGGAAGATGACATCGCCCGGATGGAAGACTTCTTCAGCGCCGCTTGGAGGATCACTTCATCTGATGGAAGACTTCTTCAGCGCCGCTTGGAGGATCACTTCATCGGATGGAAGACTTCTTCAGCGCCCCTTGGAGGATCACTTCTGCAGCTCTGGATCTCCTCTTCAGTTCCATCGGTGGCTCGGCTGAGTGAAGACGACTCAAGGTAGGATGATCTTCAGGGGGGTAGTGTTAGGTTATTTTAAGGGGGGTTTGGGTTAGATTAGGGGTATGTGGGTGGTGGGTTTTAATGTTGGGGGGTTGTATTTTTCTTTTACAGGCAAAATAGCAGTTTTCTTTGGGGCATGCCCCACAAAAGGCCCTTTTAAGGGCTGGTAAGGTAAAAGAGCTTTGAACTTTTTTAATTTAGAATAGGGTAGGGCATTTTTTTTATTTTGGGGGGCTTTGTTATTTTATTAGTGGGCTTAGAGTAGGTGTAATTAGTTTAAAATTGTTGTAATATTTTTCTAATGTTTGTAAATATTTTTTTATTTTTTGTAACTTAGTTCTTTTTTATTTTTTGTACTTTAGTTAGTTTATTTAATTGTATTTATTTGCAGGTATTGTATTTAATTAATTTATTGATAGTGTAGTGTTAGGTTTAATTGTAACTTAGGTTAGGATTTATTTTACAGGTAATTTTGTAATTATTTTAACTAGGTAGCTATAAAATAGTTATTAACTATTTAATAGCTATTGTACCTGGTTAAAATAAATACAAAGTTGCCTGTAAAATAAATATTAATCCTAAAATAGCTACAATATAATTATAATTTATATTGTAGCTATATTAGGGTTTATTTTACAGGTAAGTATTTAGCTTTAAATAGGAATAATTTATTTAATAAGAGTTAATTTATTTCGTTAGATTTAAATTATATTTAACTTAGGGGGGTGTTAGGGTTAAGGTTAGACTTAGCTTTAGGGGTTAATAAATTTATTAGAGTAGCGGTGAGGTCCGGTAGTCAGATTAGGGGTTAATACTTGAAGTTAGGTGTCGGCGATGTTAGGGAGGGCAGATTAGGGGTTAATACTATTTATTATTGGGTTATTGAGGCGGGAGTGAGGCAGATTAGGGGTTAATAACTTTATTATAGTAGCGGTGAGGTCTGGTCGGCAGATTAGGGGTTAATAATTGTAGGTAGGTGGAGGCGACGTTGGGGACGGCAGATTAGGGGTTAATAAATATAATATAGGGGTCGGCGGTGTTAGGGGCAGCAGATTAGTGGTACATAGGGATAACGTAGGTGGCGGCGATGTGCGGTCGGCAGATTAGGGGTTAATAATTGTAGGTAGGTGGAGGCGACATTGGGGGCGGAAGATTAGGGGTTAATAAATATAATATAGGGGTCGGCGGTGTTAGGGGCAGCAGATTAGGGGTACATAGGGATAACGTAGGTTGCGGCGATGTGCGGTCGGCAGATTAGGGGTTAAAATTTTTTAATAGAGTGGCGGCGATGTGGGGGGGCCTCGGTTTAGGGGTACATAGGTAGTTTAGGGGTGTTAGTGTACTTTAGAGCACAGTAGTTAAGAGCTTTATGAACCGGCGTTAGCCCAGAAAGCTCTTAACTCCTGTTTTTTTTCTGCGGCTGGAGTTTTGTCGGTAGATTTCTAACGCTCACTTCAGCCACGACTATAAATACCGGCGTTAGAAAGATCCCATTGAAAAGATAGGATACGCAATTGGCGTAGGGGGATCTGCGGTATTGAAAAGTCGCGGCTGGAAAGTAAGCGTTAGACCCTTTCCTGACTGACTCTAAATACCAGCGGTAGCCCAAAACCAGCGTTAGGAGCCTCTAACGCTGGTTTTGACGGCTAACGCCAAACTCTAAATCTAGCCGTAAGCTAGCTACAATGTAACTATTAGTTATATTGTAGCTATCTTATGGTTTATTTTATAGGTAAGTATTTAATTTTAAATATGAATAATTTATTTAATTGTAGTTATATTATTTAGATGTATTTAAATTATATTTAAATTAGGGGGGGTTAGGGTTAGGGTTAGACTTAGGTTTAGGGGTTAATAACTTTATTATAGTGGCGGCAACGTTGGCGGCGGCAGATTAGGGGTTAATTAATTTAATATAGTTGCGGCGACGTTGGGGGTGGCAGATTAGGGGTTAATAAATATAATGTAGGGTTCAGCGATGTTAGGGGCAGCAGATTAGGGGTTCATTAGTATAATGTAGGCGAGTCCGAAGCGGCAGATTAGGGGTTAATAGTATAATGCAGGTGTCGGTGATAGCAGGGGCGGCAGATTGGGGTTAATAAATGTAAGATTAGGGGTTAATAAGTGTAAGATTAGGGGTGTTTAGACTTGGGGTTCATGTTAGGTTGTTAGGGGCAGACGTAAAATGTATTTTCCCATAGGAAACAATGGGGCTGCGTTAGAAGCTGAACGCTGCTTTTTTGCAGGTGTTTTTTCAGCCAGCTCAGCCTCATTGTTTTCTATGGGAAATCGTGCATGAGCACGTTTAGCCAGCTTACCGCTGACTTAAGCAACGCTGGTATCGAGGTGAGATGTGGAGCTAAATTTTGCTCTCCGCTCACTTTTCTGAGGCTAACGCCCGCTTGCAGAAAACTCATAATACCAGCGTTGTCTTAAGGGAGCGGTAAGAAAAAAAGGAGCGTTAGCACTGCTCAGCCTTACCGACAAAACTTGTGGTCTAGCCGTTTGCTTTCGTTAAAGAAAAAACATTTTTTACAGTGGAACTTGTAATCTAGCCCTATGACTGCTAACTTGCAAGAGATGCATCAGAATATATTATATCAGTTTCTTGATACTATGCATCCCAGCCTAAATTTGAATAGATGTTACCATAATGTGTAATTCCAATATTTGAAAGATGGAGGTTTTAAAACAAATGGCTAGATTACGAGTTTTTTTTGGTAAGGCTGTGCGGTGCTAAAACTTCTTTTTTTCTCACCACTCACTTAAGACAACGCTGGTATTACGAGTTTTCTGCAAGCCGGCATTAGCCTCAGAAAAGTGAGCGTTGAGCAAAATTTAGCTCTCACCTCAATACCAGCGCTGCTTACAGTAGCGGTGAGCTGGCTAAACGTGCTCGTGCACGATTTCCCCATAGGAAAATATGGGGCTGAGACGGCTGAAAAAAAACCTAACACCTGCAAAAAAGCAGCGTTCAGCTCTTAACGCAGCCCCATTGATTCCTATGGGGAAACACATTTTACGTCTACACCTAACACCCTAACATGAACCCGAGTCTAAACACCCTAATCTTACACTTATTAACCCCTAATCTGCCACTCCCGACATCGTCCCCACCTGCATTATATTATTAACCCCTAATCTGCTGCTCCGGACACCGCCGCCACCTCATTATACTTATTAACCACTAATCTGCTGCCCCCAACATCGCCGAACCCTACATTTTATTTATTAACCCCTAATCTGCTGCCCCCAATGTCGCCGCAACTATAATAAAGTTATTAACCCCTAAACCTAAGTCTAACCCTAACCCTTACACCCCCCTAATTTAAATATAATTTAAAATATTCTAAATACAATTACAACAATTAAATAAATTATTCCTATTTAAAACTAAATACTTACCTATAAAATAAAAATGAAGCTAGCTACAATATAACTAATAGTTACATTGTCGCTAGCTTAAGGTTTATTTTTATTTTACAGGCAACTTTGTATTTATTTTAACTAGGTACAATATTTATTAAATAGTTATTAACTATTTAATAACTTCCTAGTTAAAATAAGTACAAATTTACCTTTAAAATAAACCCTAACCTATTTTACAATTACACCTAACACTACACTATAATTACATTAATTACCTAAACTAACTACAATTAATTACAATTAAATTAAATAAACTAAAGTACGAAAAAAACAAACACTAAATTACAGAAAATAAAAAAATAATTACAAGTTTTTTAAACTAATTACACCTAATCTAATCCCCCTAATAAAATGAAAAAAAAAAAACCCAAATAATAAAAATCCCTACCCTATACTAAATTACAAATAGCCCTTAAAAGGGCTTTTTGTGGGGCATTGCCCCAAAGTAATCAGCTCTTTTACCTGTAAAAAAAAATACAATACCCCCAACATTAAAACCCACCACCCACACACCCAACCCTACTCTAAAACCCACCCAATCCTCCATTAATAAAACCTAACACTAACCCCTTGAAGATCACCCTACCTTGAGACGTCTTCACCCAGCCGGGCACAAGTGGTCCTCCAGATGGCCAGAAGTCTTCATCCTATTCGGGTAGAAGAGGACCTCCAGACGGGCAGAAGTCTACATCCAGACGGCATCTTCTATCTTCATTCATCTGGAGCGGGTCCATCTTAAAGCAAACCAACGCGGAGTATCCTCTTCTTCCGACGACTCCCTTGAATTCCGATTGGCTGATAGGATTCTATCAGCCATTCGGAATTAAAGTGAAGGTTAACTTTGATCGTTACTAATGAAATTTTGTGTTTATCTCAAAAAATAAATGGCAGTTTCATTCATCAATACTTTTACTTCTACATCGTTCCTTAGATATATAAATTGTTTCTTTGTAATTTCACTATCAGTAAATCAACCCTGTTTTTTTTTTTTGGTAAAGTATGTTCACATAGTTTCGCTAGCCAATTGACTTTTTGGCCATTAGGCGGCCGTCAATTGACGTCAGCAGTTACTGTGACAATATGCGCATGCATCAGTATTCTCTGTTTACATCAGCAAAGCGAGCGCGACCCTGTTTCGTGCATGCACACTGCAAATATTATTTATGCACTGTTAGGTAACAGCAGTTCCACGACAAGCTGCAACAATATACAATTGTCTCTTTAATGGCATTATCTGATTTACCCCACACTAGATCTTGTTACTTCATTTGTGCAAGAAACGTCACACTTTGATCATGACAAATTATAAATAATGAAAAAACACAGCTAATCTCTGTCTGTTCAAACATAGTATTGAATGGATATTGTTATTCATTCAATACTATGTTGTGGACGAATGACGCATGCGCTGAAATCACTGTGCACGAGCCTACTACACACATATAGAGAGGGTGGGACCGCTCTATATGTCACTGGATCAAAAACCAGGAAATAACTAATGGGAGGAGAATAGAAGGGAACGGTAAGCAAAAAAGACAGTATAAAATAATAAAAATAAAAAGTAATTGCAAAAAATGAATATAGCGACTAGATATTTAATATGCATAGAAGTTTAATAATGAAATATGAAGGCTCTAACTTAACCTTCACTTTAAGGTAGAAAAAATCCTATTGGCGGATCCAATCAGCCAATAGGATTGAGCTCGCATTCTATTGGCTGCTCCAATCAGCCAATAGAATGCAAGCTCAATTCTATTGGCTGATTGCATCAGCCAATAGGATTTTTCCTACCTTAATTCTGATTGGCTGATAGAATCCTATCAGCCAATTAGAATTCAAGGGACGCCATCTTGGATGACGTCATTTAAAGGAACCTTCATTCGTCGGTAGTCGTCAGAAGAAGAGGATGCTCCGCGTCGGTTGGCTTCAAGATGGACCCGCTCTGCTCTGGATGGATGAAGATAGAAGATGCTGCCTGGATGAAGACTTCTGCCCATCTGGAGGTCCTCTTTTCCCCGGATAGGATGAAGACTTCTGGCCGTCTGGAGGACCACTTGTGCCCGGCTGGGTGAAGACGTCTCAAGGTAGGGTGATCTTCAAGGGGTTAGTGTTAGGTTTTATTAAGGGGGGATTGGGTGGGTTTTAGAGTAGGGTTGGGTGTGTGGGTGGTGGGTTTTAATGTTGGGGGGGTAAAAGAGCTGATTACTTTACGGGCAATGCCCCACAAAAAGCCCTTTTAAGGGCTATTTGTAATTTAGTATAGGGTAGGGATTTTTATTATTTTTTTTTTTTTAATTTTATTAGGGGGATTAGATTAGGTGTAATTAGTTTAAAAAACTTGTAATTATTTTTTTATTTTCTGTAATTTAGTTTTTTTTTCGTACTTTAGTCTATTTAATTTAATTGTAATTAATTGTAGTTAATTTAGGTAATTAATTTAATTATAGTGTAGTGTTAGGTGTAATTGTAACTTAGGTTAGAGTTTATTTTACAGTTAAATTTGTACTTATTTTAACTAGGAAGTTATTAAATAGTTAATAACTATTTAATAACTATTCTACCTAGTTAAAATAAATACAAACTTGCCTGTGAAATAAAAATAAACCCTAAGCTAGCTACAATGTAACTATTAGTTATATTGTAGCTAGCTTAGGGTTTATTTTATAGGTAAGTATTTAGTTTTAAATAGGAATAATTTATTTAATTGTAGTTATTTTATTTATATTTTTTTAAATTATATTTAAGTTAGGGAGGTGTTAAGGTTAGACTTAGATTTAGGGGTTAATACATTTAATATAGTGGCGGCGATGTTGGGGGCGGCAGATTAGGGGTTAATAAATGTAGGTAGGTGGCGGCGATGTTAGGGACGGCAGATTAGGGGTTAATAATAACTAGTGTTTAATAATAACTAGTGTTTAACTAGTGTATAATTTAACTAGTGTTTGGGAGTTGGGAGTGTGGCAGTTTAGGGGTTAATATATTTATTAAAGTGGCGGCGATGTCCAGTCGGCAGATTAGGGGTTAATTTTTTTTTTTAAGTGTTTGCGATGTGGGGGGGGGGGGGGGCTCGGTTTAGGGGTTAATAGGTAGATTATGGGTGTTAGTGTACTTTAGTTAAGAGTTTTATGTTATGGCGTTAGCCCATAAAACTCTTAACTACTGACTTTTAAATGCGGTAGGAGTCTTGACAGGAGAGGGTGTACTGCTCACGTTTTCCAACAATCGTAATACCGGTGTTAGGAAAATCCCATTGAAAAGATAGGATACGCAATTGACATAAGGGGATTTGCGGTATGTTAAAATCGTGGAAAAAAAGTGAGCGGTACACCTGTACCTGTCAGACTCGTAATACCAGCGGGCGCTAAAAACCAGCATTGGGACCCCTCAACGCTGCTTTTTAAGGCTAACGCAAGACTCGTAATCTAGCCGTTAACTTTTCATATGGCTAGATTACGAGTTTTGCGTTATGAGCGGCTCGGTGCTATCTTGCAAGTTATTGTCACCGCTCACCTCCCTATAGCGCTGCTATTACAGGTTTTCATAAACCCGTCATTAGCAGGCAATATTGCAGCGTTGAGCAAAATTGATCTCCATACCGCACTCAAATACCAGCGCTGCTTTGAGCTGGTTTTACGTGCTCGTGCACAATTTCCCCATAGACATCAATGGGGAGAGCCGGCTGAAAAAAAGCCTAACACCTGCAATAAAGGAGTGTAAAGCTCCTTAATGCAGCCCCATTGATTCCTATGGGGAAAGAAAATTTATGTTTACACCTAACACCCTAACATAAACCCGAGTCTAAACACCCCTAATCTGCTGCCTCCGACATCTTCAACACCTACATTATACTTATTAACCCCTAATCTACCGCCCGACATTGCTGCCACCTACCTACACTTATTAACCCCTAATCTGCCACCCCCGACATCTCCGCCACATACCTACACTTATTAACCCCTAATCTGCCTCCCCTGACATCGTCACCACCTACCTACACTTATTAACCCCTAATCTGCTGCCCCCAATGTTGTCACTACCTACATTACACTTATTAACCCTTAATCTGCTGCCCCCAATGTCATCGCTACCTACATTACACATATTAACCCCTAATCTGCCACCCCCAATGTCTTCGCTACCTACCTATATTTATTAACCCCTAATCTGCCACTCCCAATGTCGTTGCTACCTACCTACACTTATTAACCCCTAATGGGCCACCTCCAACGTCGCCGCCACTATACTAAAGTTATTAACCCCTAAACCTAACCCTAAGTCTAACCCTAACCCTAACACCCACTAACTTTAATATAATTAAAATAAATCTAAATAACTATCATTAACTAAATAATACCTATTTAAAACTGAATACTTACCTATAAAGTAAACCCTAAGCTAACTACAAATTTACAATATAATTAATAGTTACATTGTAGCTAGCTTAGGTTTTATTTTTTATTTCACAGCTAAGTTTATATTTATTTTAACTAGGTAGACTAGTTACTAAATAGTTACTAACTATTTACTAACTATCTAGTTAAAATAAATACAAATTTACCTGTACAATAAAACCTAACCTGTCTTACACTAACACCTAACCTTACACTACAATTAAATAAATTACATTCATTAAATACAATTACTAAATTACAAAAACAGGCAGAAGTCTTCATCCTGACGGCATCTTCTATCTTCATCCTTCCGACGCAGAGCGGCTCCATCTTCAAGACATGATAGATTTCTATCAGCCAATCGGAATTAAAGGTGAAAAAATCCTATTGGCTGATGCAAGCAGCCAATAGGATTGAGCTTCAATCCTACAGCTGGAATAATTTACATTAAACGCTTGCTGTACATGGTGATGCTGCAGTATTCAACAGTCTGCTACTGACTGAAAACCGTCCCATCCCACAGTGAAGTGTGCTAAAACACCTCTTTGTGAGATTAACTTCAAACAAGCTTCCTATCCCTTTAGAACATTTCACATGTACTTTCGATTTAAGATGTGGATAGTTTTACAAGATAGCACTATCATAAAGATCCTTTGATCATCGGGCCCCAAATGAGATAATTAGGAATATCATAGATCATGAGGGTTCTTTTATTTTATTACTCTTGTTGAGTGCTTATTACTCTTGTTGAGTGCTTACAAATATGTAGCTAACATAGAGGTCTTTTTAATACGTGTCATTTTGAAATATACATCTAGATTTAGAGTTTGGCGGTAGCCGTCAAAACCAGCGTTAGAGGCTCCTAATGCTGGTTTTTACCGCCCGCTGGTATTTGGAGTCAGTCAGGAAAGGGTATAACGCTCACTTTCCAGCCGCGACTTTTCCATACCGCAGATCCCCCCTACGCCAATTGAGTATCCTATCTTTTCAATGGGATATTTCTAACGCCGGTATTTAGAGTCGTGGCTGAAGTGAGCGTTAGAAATCTAACGACAAAACTCCAGCCGCAGAAAAAAAACAGGAGTTAAGAGCTTTTTGGGCTAACGCCGGTTCATAAAGCTCTTAACTACTGTGCTCTAAAGTACACTAACACCCATAAACTACCTATGTACCCCTAAACCGAGGCCCCCCCACATCGCCGCCACTCGATTCATTTTTTTTAACCCCTAATCTGCCGACCGCACACCGCCGCCACCTACGTTATACTTATGTACCCCCAATCTGCTGCCCCTAACACCGCCGACCCCTATATTATATTTATTAACCCCTAATCTGCCCCCCTCAACGTCGCTGACACCTACCTACACTTATTAACCCCTAATCTGCCGACCGGACCTCGCCGCTACTATAATAAAGTTATTAACCCCTAATCCGCCTCACTCCCGCCTCAATATCCCTATAATAAATAGTATTAACCCCTAATCTGCCCTCCCTAACCTCACCGACACCTAACTTCAAGTATTAACCCCTAATCTGCCGACCGGACCTCACCGCTACTATAATAAATGTATTAACCCCTAAAGCTAAGTCTAACCCTAACACTAACACCACCCTAAGTTAAATATAATTTAAATCTAACGAAATAAATTAACTCTTATTAAATAAATTATTCCTATTTAAAGCTAAATACTTACCTGTAAAATAAACCCTAATATAGCTACAATATAAATTATAATTATATTGTAGCTATTTTAGGATTAATATTTATTTTACAGGCAACTTTGTAATTATTTTAACCAGGTACAATAGCTATTAAATAGTTAAGAACTATTTAATAGCTACCTAGTTAAAATAATTACAAAATTACCTGTAAAATAAATCCTAACCTAAGTTACAATTAAACCTAACACTACACTATCAATAAATTAATTAAATAAAATACCTACAAATAAATACAATTAAATAAACTAACTAAAGTACAAAAAATAAAAAAGAACTAAGTTACAAAAAATAAAAAAATATTTACAAACATTAGAAAAATATTACAACAATTTTAAACTAATTACACCTACTCTAAGCCCCCTAATAAAAAAACAAAGCCCCCCAAAATAAAAAATGCCCTACCCTATTCTAAAATTAAAATAGAAAAGCTCTTTTACCTTACCAGCCCTTAAAGGGGCCAAAGAATTCAGTTCTTTTGCCTGTAAAAAAAAAACATACAATACCCCCCCAACATTACAACCCACCACCCGCATACCCCTAATCTAACCCAAACCCCCCTTAAATAAACCTAACACTAAGCCCCTGAAGATCTCCCTACCTTGTCTTCACCACACCGGGTCCGATCGGTCCAGAAGAGCTTCCGAAATCTTCATCCAAGCCCAAGCGGGGGCTGAAGAGTGACGTCCATCATCCGGCTGAAGTCTGGATCCAAGCGACGGCTAAAGAATTCCAACTTCGGGCAGAAGTCTTCATCCTATCCGGGCAGAAGAGTCGATCCGGACCGGCAAACATCTTCATCCAAGCCGCATCTTCTATGTTCTTCCATCCGATGACGACCGGCTCCATCTTGTGATAGTGTAGTGTTAGGTTTAATTGTAACTTAGGTTAGGATTTATTTTACAGGTAATTTTGTAATTATTTTAACTAGGTAGCTATTAAATAGTTCTTAACTATTTAATAGCTATTGTACCTGGTTAAAATAATTACAAAGTTGCCTGTAAAATAAATATTAATCCTAAAATAGCTACAATATAATTATAATTTATATTGTAGCTATATTAGGGTTTATTTTACAGGTAAGTATTTAGCTTTAAATAGGAATAATTTATTTAATAAGAGTTAATTTATTTTGTTAGATTTAAATTATATTTAAGTTAGGGGGGTGTTAGTGTTAGGGTTAGACTTAGCTTTAGGGGTTAAAAAATTTATTATAGTAGCGCTGAGGTCCGGTCGTCAGATTAGGGGTTAATACTTGAAGTTAGGTGTCGGCGATGTTAGGGAGGGCAGATTAGGGGTTAATACTATTTATTATAGGGTTATTGAGGCGGGAGTGAGACGGATTAGGGGTTAATAACTTTATTATAGTAGCGGTGAGGTCCGGCCGGCAGATTAGGGGTTAATAAGTGTAGGTAGATAGCGGCGACGTTGAGGGGGGCAGATTGGGGTTAATAAATATAATATAGAGGTCGGCGGTGTCAGGGGCAGCAGATTAGGGGTACATAGGGATAACGTAGGTTGCGGCGGTGTACGGAGCGGAAGATTAGGGGTTAATAATAATATGCAGGGGTCAGCGATAGCGGGGGCAGCAGATTAGGGGTTTATGAGTGTAATGTTAGGGGTGTTTAGACTCGGGGTACATGTTAGGGTGTTAGGTGCAGACTTAGGAAGTGTTTCCCCATAGGAAACAATGGGGCTGCATTAGGAGCTTAACGCTGCTTTTTTGCAGGTGTTAGATTTTTTTCCAGCTCAAACTGCCCCATTGTTTCCTATGGGGGAATCGTGCACGAGCACGTTTTTGAATCTGGCCGCGTCCGTAAGCGCCGCTGGTATTGAGAGTTGCAGTGGCAGTAAATTATGCTCTACGCTCCCTTTTTGGAGCCTAACGCACTGAAAACCCAGCCATTCTGTGAACTCTAAATACAAGCAGTATTTAAAAGGTGCGGGAGAAAAAAAGCATGCGTTAGCTACGCGGGTTGTTACCGACAAAACTCTAAATCTAGCCGATAGTTTGCATAATGAATCTTTCTTTCTTTGACTTTAAATATATTTAAGGATATTTATTGTCAGTATAAGATTAACTCATTAGTCTATAGTTTTATCAATGAAATAAATATGTTCATACTCATTTCACATGAATCATATTGCACATAATGTCTATGCTTTGTTTTATTCAAAAATTAATATGCATATTTGCTATAATGTACCATGTGTACGGCAGGCCTCAGATTTTAAGCATGTAAGCAGAATTATAAAATGATTGCAATCTTCATACTTTCACTAAGTCCTACTAGTGCCTATTTATATTCTTATCTAATATGCTGAAATAAATCATATGGATTGATATTGTGTTAAAAGAGAACCAAGTGAAATCCATTAAGAATAGGTCTCCTTACTAATATCTGCAGAGCCAGCCCTATAAAATGCAGAGCCCTGGGTAGAATGACAGAATGAGGACCCTTCCCAGAACAAAAATATATATATATATTTATATAAATGTGTATGTGTGCTTGTAACTCCTAATAAATACATAAAAAGTTAGTGAGAATGATAAAGCACAAACATATGAATGTTATGGCTAGTAGAACAAAAAAATGGCACTAAACATGCAGATTACAAGCCAGATAAAGAAAGCTGATAAACAATACATCCTTTGTGTTGGGAAAAAAAAATCACTGCTGCTTGATTATTGCATAATATAGATCTATAGCTATGTTACAAGCCCAGGTAAAGGCAAATTCCTCCCACCACACAAAACTACTAACTTGTTGGAGTGCAGTTGGAGTACTTGTGGCTTCCAAGCTCCAGACAGCTCTCCCTTTTGTGCCACAGTGAACTCACATCAGCCTCTCCACCTAGCGTGGTCTTTAAGTTTGTGAAAAAATAGAAAGTAAGAAAGTTCTAAGTGACTCAACAATAGATGTATCTAAATGTCCAACTCCATTGATGTCTCCCAAACAGTATTGCTCCTCTGTGTTGGAGCTGCATGTCCACGCTTTTGAAGTTTGCTGAGTACGGAGTTACGGACCCTCCTCCTGCCTGTAACGCTATAGCGGGATTTCCAGCAAGATAGGTTATGCCAATATGATTTTTTTAATGAAGCATAACCAAAAAAAGGTGCAAAAAAATCCAGACCGGAAAAAGAAAAAAGCAAAAAGCAGTATTTATTAATTCAGTTAAAAGTTCCCTGACAAAGTGCCGTACCTTTTTTATTTGCTCTATTTTAATTGTGCACAAACGAACGCATTTCTTTTTAACTTCTAATATGCACACTACTTTTAGGTCATATACCTATTGTACGGTAAGGTAGCTCTCCTATTCTCCAATTAGAATATTTCTGTTCGGATTATAGATTCTGTAGGATTATTATATACACAAATTAACATATAAATATAAGCAGCTCTCATTCTATTGGATGATGAATCATCCAACAGAATGAGAGCTGTTTAAATCCTATTGGCTGATTTGAATAGCCAATAGGATTTTAGCAGCTCTAATTCCTATTGGCTAATTCAATTTTTTCAGCCAATAGGAATGCAAGGGACGCTATTTTGAAACGGCTCCCTTGCATTGAAGATTTAGTGTACAGCAGTGATCGTATGAAGAGGATGCTCCGCGCCAGATGTCTTCAGGATGGACCCGCTCCACGCCGCCGGGATCAAGATAGAAGATGCCACCTGGATAGTGATGTCGAGAATAGTTCGCCGGCGAATAGTTCCCGGCGAACATAGCATGTTCGCGTTCGCAGTGGACGGCGAAAATATGCGATGTTCGGTCCGCCCCCTATTCCTCATCATTGAGTAAACTTTGACCCTGTACCTCACAGTCAGAAGACACATTCCAGCCAATCAGCAGCAGACCCTCCCTCCCAGACCCTCCCACCTCCTGGACAGCATCCATTTTAGATTCATTAGGAAGCTGCATTCTTAGTGAGAGAAGGGACAGTGTAGCTGCTGCTGATTTAATAGGGAAATCGATAGCTAAGCTAGTGTATTCAGTGTCCACTAAAGTCCTGAAGGACTCATCTGATCTCTGCTGTAAGGACAGCACCACAAAAAGCCCTTTTTAGGGCTAGAACATCAGTCTGCTTTTTTTTTTTTCCTGTGTAATCTAATTGCAGTTGCCTGCCTGCTAGCGTGTGTCTCAGGCTCACAGCGTATACTGTGCCCACTTGCCCAGTGCCACCACTCATATTTGGTGTAACAGTAGTGTACATTTAAAAAAAACAAACACTTTTTTAACTGTGAAATAATAGCAGATAGCTGCCAGTACCCAAGATGGCCGCCAATAAGGCAGATGGGGAGGGTTAGAGAGCTGTTTTGGGGGGATCAGGGAGGTTGGGGGCTAAGGGGGGATGCTACACCACAGCATATGTAAATATGCTATAAAAATTTTTTTAAAAAAAATTAAAAACCTTTTATTTTAGTACTGGCAAACTTTCTGCCAGTACTTAAGATGGCGGGGACAATTGTGGGGTGGGGGAGGGATCAGGGGGTCTGATGTGTCAGGTGGGAGGCTGATCTCTACACTAAAGCTAAAATTAACCCTGCAAGCTCCCTACAAACTACCTAATTAACCCCTTCACTGCTAGTCATAATACACGTGTGATGCGCAGCAGCATTTAGCGGCCTTCTAATTACCAGAAAGCAACGCCAAAGTCATATATGTCTGCTATTTCTGAACAAAGGGGATCCCAGAGAAGCATATACAACCCTTTGTGCCATAATTGCACAAGATGTTTGTAAATAATTTCAGTGAGAAACCTAAAATTGCGAAAAAATGTAATTTTTTTTTAAATTTGATCGCATTTGGCGGTGAAATGGTGGCATGAAATATACCAAAATGGGCCTAGATCAATACTTTGGGTTGTCTACTACACTACACTTAAGCTAAAATTAACTCTACAAGCTCCCTACATGCTCCCTAATTAATCCCTTCACTGCTGGGCATAAAACACGTGTGGTGCGCAGTGGCATTTAGCAGCCTTCTAATTACCAAAAAGCAACGCCAAAGCCATATATGTCTGCTATTTCTGAACAAAGGGGATCCCAGAGAAGCATTTACAACCATTTATGCCATAATTGCATAAGTTGTTTGTAAATAATTTCTGTGAGAAACCTAAAGTTTGTGAAAAAGTGATTTTTTTTTTTTTATTTGATCGCATTTGGTGGTGAAATGGTGGCATTAAATATACCAAAATTGGCCTAGATCAATACTTTGGGTTGTCTACTACACTACACTTAAGCTAAAATTAACTCTACAAGCTCCCTACATGCTCCCTAATTAACCCCTTCACTGCTGGGCATAAAACACGTGTGGTGCGCAGTGGCATTTAGCAGCCTTCTAATTACCAAAAAGCAACGCCAAAGCCATATAAGTCTGCTATAATGGCATGTCTGGCACACAGTGTTGGGGTAAGGGTCCATCTGACCACTGATACCTAGTCTGCAAAGCATGGTCAGGGCAGGTATATCACCTGTGAAGCAGGCGTAACCCTTACACTACCTGATCGATACAACATCATACCTGATGTTTTAAAGCACGTTATTCCAAACAATTTAAGAATTTTAGGTGATTTATGCCCTTTATGGATTAAAACCAGACTCTGCATCAACTATGTAATTTTCCATGGGAGTTTTGCCATGGATCCCCCTCCGGCATGCCACAGTCCAGGTGTTAGTCCCCTTGAAACAACTTTTCCATCACTATTGTGGCCAGAAAGAGTCCCTGTGGGTTTTTAAATTCGCCTGCCTATTGAAGTCTATGGCGGTTCGCCCGGTTCTCCCGTTCGCGAACATTTGTGGAAGTTCGCATTCGCCATTCGCGAACCCAAATTTTTATGTTCGCGACATCACTACACCTGGATGAAGATAGAGGAGGCCATCTGGATAAAGACTTCTCGCCGCATGGATGAGGATTTAACCGCCTGGATGAAGATAGGACGCTTGGATGAAGACTTCTCGCCGCCTGGATGAAGATTGTTCAAGCGGGACTTGAAAAACTGTAAGTAGATCATCGGGGTTAGTGTTAGGTTTTTTAAAAGAGTTTTTTGGGTGTTTTTTTTTTTAGATTAGGGTTTGGGCAGCAAAAGAGCTAAATGCCCTTTTAAGGGCAACACCCATACAAATGCCCTTTTCAGGGCAACGGGTAAATTAGGTTTTTCAGATAGTTTTTTTTTATTTTGTGGGTTTGGGGGGGGGGGTGGGGGTGGGGGTTTCTAATATTAGTGGGTGTTTGTATTTTTTTTTTCAGGTAAAAGAGCTGTTTAACGTAGGGCAATGCTCTACAAAAGGTTTTTTCAAGCGCTATTGGTAGTTTATTCTAGATTAGTTTTTTTTTTTTTTGGGGTGTTTTTTTTAAATGGGTATTAGAATAGGAATAACTTTTATTATTTTTGATAATTTGTTTGTTATTTTGTGTAATGTATTTTTTTCATTTTTGGGGTGGGTTTTTGTTTTTAGATTAGTGCTTGGCAGCAAAAGAACTAAATGCCCTTTTAAGGGCAATGCCCATACAAATGCCCTTTTCAGGGCAATGGGTAGATTAGGTTTTACTAAGAGCCCTTGGTAGTTTATTATAGATTAGGTTTTTTATTTTGGGGTGGGTTATTTTTTTTTTTTTAAAGGGTATTAGAATAGGAATAATTTTTATTGTTTTGTATAATTTTGTTTATTTTTTGTAATGGTAGGTTTTTTAATTTTTTTTATTTTTTTTATTTTTTATTTGTGTAATGTTAGATTTAGTGTAAGGTAGTTTTATTTCACAGGTAAGTTTGTATTTATTTTAACTAGGTAGTTAGTAAATAGTTAATAACTATTTACTAACTAGTCTACATAGTTAAAATAAATACAAACTTACCTGTGAAATAAAAATAAAACCTAAGCTAGATACAATATAAATATTAATTATATTGTAGCTAGATTATGTTTTATTTCACAGGTAAGTTTGTATTTAGTTTTAAATAGGAATTATTTAGTTAATAATTGTAACTTTAATTTAGCTCTATTTGAATTATGCTAAAGTTAGGGGTGTTAGGGTCAGGGTTACGGTTAGGGTTGCGTTAGGGTTAGGTTTAGGTGTTAATATATTTTAATTTGGTTGTTGCGATGTGGGGAGTTGGCGATTTAGGGGTTAATTGGTTTATTTAGTGGTAGTGATGTGGGAGGCCAGAGGTTTAGGGGTAATATCTTTATTTAGTTGCGGCAATGTCGGGGAGCGGCGGAATAGGGGTTAATAGATTTATTATAGTGTGGGCGATATTGGGGTGCAGGGGAATAGGGGTTAATAACTTTAGTATAGTGGCGGCGATATCGGGAGCGGCAGATTAGGGTCTAATAGTTTTATTTAGGTGGCGTCGATATCGGGGACAGCAGATTAGGGGTTAATAACAGTATGTAGGTGCCGACGATGTCGGTTGGGGGCAGATTAGGGGTGTTTAGACGTAGGGTTTATGTTAGGGTGTTAGGTTTAAACGTAAGTTTTTTTTTTCCCATAGACATAAATGGGGCTGCGTTACGGAGCTTTTCTTTCCGCGATAGCAGGTGCTAGACTTTTTTCTAACCCGCTCTCCCTATTTATGTCTATGGGAAAAGCGTGCACGAACATGTCAAAACAGCACTTGAATTGTGTGCGGTATGGAGCGTAAAAGCACCATATCGCACGCACAAGCCGGCTGTTTGAAAACTTGTAATGGCTGCGCTATAGGGGGTTAAACAACGCAACTTTTGTTGAATTCGTTAATTTCCCTATAGCGCGCATAACTCATAATCTAGCTGAAAGTCTTTTTGCCACAGATGTCTGAAGACCAGCCTATTACAGCACTGTGGCGGTTGCAGTTGGATGGTGAGAGTGCATACACAACATCAGCTTACATTTATATTATAAAACAAGTACTGTAGGTGCACTCTCAGAAACAAATGTTCAATATACCAGGGTGCCAGAGTAACAACAATATCATTTTCAAAAAATCTGCACTGTATTTAAAGTGACTATAATCATTTTATTGCAAAGTGACGTTTCTGGGCTTTCACCGCTTCATCAGGCAAACAAACATTTCTTAAATAGATCAGAGACCCCCCCGTGTAAAAAAAATGCCAAACTGGGTTGTCCTAGCAACCGCAGCATTGCTGTGTATACAGACAAATGAGCTCAAAGTGTCAAATATAGAAAAGAGAAAAACATTGCTACATATAATGTGCATAGCCTTACAGTGTATATACATATCATAATGTGATACATAAGGGACAGTGTACAACAAAACCCACAAGCTCATACAAAGAAGAAACAACATATGATCCTTATTAATTTCATGATATGCATTCAATAAGCAATCCATGCTTGTAGTAAAATCTAACTCACAAGCCGTTATAAAGCCAAATGGTGTAAGCGTGTAAACTTGAACTGCATGTATAGGGCACTGAGTTTCACTCTAAGGGGCATATTTAACAATGTGTGAGCGGACATGATACGAAGTAGCGTATCATGCCCGCTGCCCATCACTGCCCATCTCTAAATGCCGACAGCATACGCTGTCGGCATTTATCATCGCACCAGCAGTTCTTGTGAACTGTTGGTGCAATGCCGCCCCTTCAGATTTGCGGCTGCTAGCAGGGGGTGTCAATCAACCTGATCGTATTCCTTTGTTTTGATCTAGAATAATGACAGTGTGGGCAGTGACATTTTTGGCCATTCCGCCTTCATAGCTGGTAAGCTTCCTAGGTGTCTGATTACTAAAGTGGTTGCCATGGCAACTAGGTTTTGTGCCGATACAGTGATTGTACTGGTGATTTACATCCTACCCCATTTTGGATCATATTATAAGGTAATATTACCTGTTATAGGAGACAGGAAACGTGCAATAATGTAAAATACAATTTTGATCGCATGATATGCATTCTGTTTTTAACAGCCAAAATCCTGCATTGCCCGGGATGATGACATAATTCATGGGGTGGTGTCACTACCCAGGAGAACACGGAGAGTATAGGCGCGACTGTTTATTAAGCTTGTTAATGTTTGGGTGAGGTTTTTTTTACATATGTCTGTCTGAAGATGAAAATGTTCACAAACAAATGGTGGTTTTAATAAAGACCTGGTGAGTGCACTTTGCTTTGAAACTATATATATATATATATATATATATATCCAAAAGGGCCAAACACTCTCACTTCACAAGACAAAAGCCAGGGTTCGGTCTAATGAAAATACTTACTTGTAGAAAAAAGACCAGCACTTATACTGTATATATATATATATATATATATATATATATAGAGAGAGAGAGAGAGAGAGAGAGAGAGAAAGAGAGAGAGAGAGCGAGAGAGAAAGATACAGTCATGGCCAAAAATATTGGCACCCCTGTTTTCTGTCAGCTAATGCACCACTTCACTCAGAAAATTGCTGCAATTACAAATGTTTAGGCATTCTCATGTTTATTTCTTTTGTTTGTATTGGTAAGACACAAATAAGTGGAGAACAAAAAGCCAAATCTGACACATTCCATGCAAAACTCCAAAAATGGACTAGACAAAATTATTGGCACCCTTATTTTAATGTTATTATTATTATTATTATTCTTTATTTATAAAGCGCCAACAGATTCCGCAGCGCTGCCCATGGGTACCAGGATAAAAGTACAACAGAGAAACAATACAATAAAAGACAACATTTTACAAACAAAAATACAAGGGGAATTGAGGGCCCTATTCCCGTGGGAACTTAAAATCTAGATGGGTAGGATGATAGAAAACAGAAGGTGGGGACTGCAAAGGTGAGAATGATATTAGTGAGAAGACAGATGAGGGTAACTGTTAGGTAGTGATGTCACAAACTGAAAAATTTCCGTTTGCAAACTGCGAACGCGAACGTCCGCAACTGTTCATGAACGGGCGAACCGAGTGAACCGCCATTGACTTCAATAGGCAGGCGAATTTTAAAACCCACAGGGACTCTTTCTGGCCACAATAGTGATGCAAAAGTTGTTTCAAGGGGACTAACACCTGGACTGTGGAATGCCGGAGGGGGATCCATGGCAAAACTCCCACGGAAAATTTCATAGTTGATGCAGAGTCTGGTTTTAATCCATAAAGGGCATAAATCACCTAACATTCCTAAATTGTTTGGAATAACGTGCTTTAAAAAATCAGGTATGATGTTGTATCGATCAGGTAGTGTAAGGGTTACGCCCGCTTCACAGTGACAGACCAAACTCCCCGTTTAACGCACCGCAAAAAAACGCAAACAGTCCATTTGCACAACCACGAGATAGATAGATTTGATAGATACATAGATACATAGATTAGATAGATAGATCAATAGATGCAATATACATTTGATAGATACGATAGATAGATTTGATAGATAAATAGATAGATTTGATAGATATATAATTTCCCAGACAGAGAATTACAAGACGTGCGGTCTGGGACCCATGGTAAGGTTCCCAGAGGCAGTTGTGGCGCCAGGGGACGTGTATATGGCATGGATTTTAGGAACTGGGAGATGGAAAAAGATGCTTGGTCGGTCCTCCTACTTCAAATTTGGGGCACTGCGCGTGCAATCTACTGTGCCACCAGATATGAGTGGTGTGTTAAGTAGTACTATTCAGATCAGTTTAATACCTGTTACTCCCCCTATCGGGGGAGGTATATATGGCATGGATTTTAGGAACCGGGAGATGGAAAAAGTTGCTTGGTCAGTCCTCCTACTTCAAATTTGGGGCACTGCATGTGCAATCGTGGCCAGACTTTTAGCCGATGGACATTTGAGCACAGTATACGATGTGAGCCTGACACAAAAAAGCAGACTGATGTTTCACAGTCCAAAAAGTTTTTTTTGTTTTAAATGTACACTTACACTACTATTAAACAAGATATGAGTGGTGGCACTGGGCAAGTGGGCACAGTATACGCTGTGAGCCTGGCACAACAAAGCAGACTGATGTTTGACAGTCCAAAAAGCTTTTATTTTTTTAAATGTACACTTACACTACTATTAAACAAGATATGAGTGGTGCCACTGGGCAAGTGGGCACAGTATACTATGTGAGCCTGGCACACACGCTGGCAGGCAGGCAACTGCAATTAGATTACACAAGCAGACTGATGTTTCACAGTCAAATTTTTTTTTTTTTTAAATTATTTACACTACTGTTACACCAGATATGAGTGCTGGCACTGGGCAAGTGGGCCTTGCACACACACTGGCAGGCAGGCAACTGCAATTAGATTACACTAGCAGACTGATGTTTCACAGTCAAATTTTTTTTTTTTTTTAATTATTTACACTACTGTTACACCAGATATGAGTGGTGGCACTGGGCAAGTGGGCCTGGCACACATGCTGGCAGGCAGGCAACTGCAATTAGATTACACTAGCAGACTGATGTTTCACAGTCAAAAAAGTTTTTTTTTTTTTTAATTATTTACACTACTGTTACACCAGATATGAGTGGTGGGCCTGGCACATACGCTGGCAGGCAGGCAACTGCAATTAGATTACACTAGCAGACTGATGTTTCACAGTCAAGAGTTTTTTTTTAAAATTATTTACACTACTGTTCAGTGATGTGCAGTGAGGTCAGAGGCTGGTGAGGCACTAGATATGATACGCCGGAGAAACACATGTACAGAGGGTCGCAAGTACCCCCAACAGGGCAGGTTTAAATAATAGCTGAACCAGTGCACAGGTGACATAATTAGGTGATGGGTGAGAGCAAGTTAGTAACCACTGAGTTACTGATCAGCTGATTACTTCACCTGTGCACTGATTCAGCTATAATGAAAACCTGGCCTGTTGGGGGTACTTGAGGAACATTGTTGAGAAACACTGCACCAGCTCATCGGAAATGTATTGATCACCTGGAGAATAAAGCACACATACTCTGCTAACTGACACCCACACACACTCTGCTCACATACACACTCACACAATTTTGTGGCACAGTGCCAGTTACTAAGCAATTAGAATGATCCACAATCTCTTCTCTACTCACTACTGTATTGTAAAAATAGAAATAATTTACCATACAAGTTTTACACAAAGGACAAGTTATCAATACTGCCAACACAACTGCTGCAATATGGTGTTCAAGAAACGCACGTGCACATCCCACTTAGGTATGCTCTTCAACAAAGGACACCAAAGGATACCAAAAGAATGAAGTACATAATAATAAAAGTAAAATAGAAAGTTTTTTTTGTGTGTGCAATTTCTATCTGAATGATGGAAATGTAATTATGACTTTCATGTTCCTTTCAAAAACTAATTTGATTTGCTGACATGTGGCCAGTAACAGTTGATGCTAATTCTCAAAATATAAATAACTAGAAAAGTCTATTAAAATAGCATGCTCTACCTCAATCATGAAAGTTTAATTTTAAATGTCTCCCTTCGACTATGTGTTTAACCAGTTACTTTACAGTGGCATTATTTCTAAAAACATTTAACTGCAATAATTACATATATTTTTTAAATGACTCATTATCTCCTTTTTAGTAATATAAACTTGTATAAAAGCAGCACATATTAAAAACACAATGCAACAGCTTTCAATTGATTTGTAAATTACAAGTTAACAGCAGTCTTTAAATAAATGGAGACACAGAGAAAAATAAAAATAGATATTGCATCCTCTGACTGAACAGACATAACATATATGGAGTGTGTACCTAATTAAATCAAATAACCATGAAAAAGGGAGGTTTAGCAATATTCAATATAAAAAACTTTAGTTTAAATAATGTGGACACTGCACACTTAACTTCAAACTCTGGGTTTTAAATTATGGATTTAAATTTGAATTGGCCCTTTGACTTCCTGTCAGTATTGGGTTATGCTCACTTACTGTCCCCCCCTGTTAATGAGCTGTATCTGAACACAATTTGTGAATCACAAGAGATGTAGAATACTACTTTACTCTTCTGCTTGGTGTCATCTGTTCTTAGGTTACCTCAGCTTCCAGTTGTGTCACATGACCCTGCTCACTGCATCCTCCTTCTGATTAATCTATATATCCTTCACTTGCTAGGAGGCATCAAGAGGGGTGCCTCCTATTGGTCCCAATTGTTGCTGCTAATATATTGACAGAACACAGGTGGCGCTGCAGCACAGCTTTTCCTTTGACCCATGCACTCCAATGGAGAGAAGCGTTCCTGTACCTGCCTTTCCATAGCATTACATGGGGGGGAAATATTTTTTTTTTTTTACTTTTTTTTTTTGTTTTAATTAAAATTTCATTAAGCTTTGGCCACATATGGCAGGGTAGGCACTGCCTCCCCTGCCTCCTATGAGTGCACATCCCTGCTACTGTTACACCAGATATGAGTGGTGGCACTGGGCAAGTGGGCACAGTATATGCTGTGAGCCTGACACACACTCTGGCAGACAGGCAACTGCAATTAGATTACACAGGGAAAAAAAAGCAGCCCTAAAAAGGGCTTTTTGGGGTGCTGTCCTTACAGCAGAGATCAGATGAGTCCTTCAGGACTGTAGTGGACACTGAATACACAAGCCTAGCTATCAATGTCCCTATTAAATCAGCAGCAGCTACACTGTCCCTCCTCTCACTAAGAAAGCAGCTTCCGAATAAATTTAAAATGGCTGCTGTCCAGGAGCTGGGAGGGTCTGGGAGGGAGTGTCTGCTGCTGATTGGCTGGAATGTGTCTGCAGACTGTGAGGTAGGGGGTCAAAGTTTACTCAATGATGATGAATAGGGGGTGGATCGAACATTGCATATGTTCGCCTGCCGCAGCGAACGCGAACAAGCTATGTTCGCCGGGAACTATTCGCCGGCGAACAATTCTCGACATCACTACTGTTAGGTAAGTGAAGTTCATTTGTTAATGAGTCGGGTGATAAGCTTCGCTAAACAAAAAAAAAAGTTCTTTAGGGGACGTTTAAAGGAGGAGAGGTTAGGGAAGAGTCTGACAGCTGAAGGAAGTGCGTTCCAGAGGTTTGGTACCACACGAGAGAAGTCCTGTAGTCTAGCATGAGAGGAGGTGATGGTAGAGGATGCAAGGAGCAGATCATTGTTGGATCTTAGGGGGCGGGCTGGAGTATATTTGTTGATGAGTGAGGACAGGTAGGGTGAGGCAGCATTGGTGAGGGCTTTGTAGGTCAGGGTGAGAATTTTGAATTTAATTCTGCTGTGAATGGAGAGCCAGTGAAGGGACTCAGAGAGGTGCATCAGAAACAGAGCATCAAGACAGGTGGATTAGCCTGACAGATGCATTTAGGATGGATTGAAGGGGAGAGAGGTGGGAGAGAGGGACGTCAGTTATTAAGTTATTACAGTAGTCAAGTCGGGAAATTACCAGGGAGTGGATTAGCTGTTTAGTAGTTTCATCACTCAGAAATGGACGAATTTTGGAGATATTCCGTAGGTGATTGCGGCAGGATGAAGAGAGAAATTGGATGTGGGGAATGAAGGGCAAATTTGAGTCAAGTGTGACTCCAAGGCAGCGGACTTGGGGTGATGGGGAGATAGTGGTGACGCTAACAGCGATGGAAAAATTAGAAACTGAAGTAGAGTTAGAGGGGGAGATTAGAATTAGTTCGGTCTTAGACATGTTTATTTTTATGTGGTGAGAGGTCATCCAGGAGGAAATGCCAGATAAGCAGTCACTGTGAGAATTGACAGAAGGAGAGAGTGCAGGGATGGAAAGGTAGATCTAGGTATCATCAGCATAGAGGTGGTAGTTGAACCCATAGCTGTTGATAAGTTTACCCAATAAAGAAGTGTAAATAGAGAAGAGTAGAGGACCCAGGACAGAGCCTTGGGGTACTCCAACAGACAGAGGCAATGGAGAGGAGGAGTCACCAGTAAAAGAGACAGAGAAGGATCTGTTAGAGAGACAAGAGTGAATCCAGGAGAGGACAGTGTCACAGAGCCCAAGAGAGCTGAGAGTCTGTAGGAGAAGTGGATGGTCAACAGTGTCAAAGGCAGCAGAGAGGTCAAGTAAGATGAGTATAGAGTAGTAGCTTTTGTTTTTAGCAGAAAGGAGATCGTTAGTAACCTTGGTGAGGGCAGTCTCAGTTGAGTGTTGAGTGTTGGGGAAAGTGGGTTAGGCGATCAAAAACTATTTTTTTGAGGATGGGGGTGACCGTTGCATGTTTGAAAAGAGGCAGGGAATGAGCGGGTAGAAAGGAATAGGTTGAATATGTGAGTAAGAGCCAGAGTGAGTGTGGGAGACAGAGAAGGTATTAGATGTGAAGGAATAGGTTCAAGTGGGCAGGTAGTGAGGTGTGAGGAAGACAATAGGGAAGTCAGTTCACTCTCAGTGGTTGGGAGGAGAGTGCAGAGAGTGGCAGAGTGGTTGACTGGGAGTGATTTCGGAGATTGCAGACTTGTGTTTGGATGTTTCTTCGGATGGAAAAATAAGTCAGCAAGGTCTTGAGCACTGAATGCAGAGGAGGGGAATGGTGCAGGTGTGTTGAGGAGAGAGTTGAAAATGGAGAAGAGTCTTTTAGGGTTTGAGGAGTGAGTGGATTTAAGAGAAGAGAAGTAGGTTTGATTAGCTAAGTGAAGGGCAGAGGTGTAAGAGTAAAGAATAAACTTATAGTGCATGAAATCAGATTCATAGCAGGATTTCCTCCAGGCACGTTCAGCAGTGATGGAGCATTTTTGTAGGTGGCGTGTTTACTGGGAGTGTCAGGGTTGGTGGTGACGATGTGGGGCAGAACAAGAGTGTCAAGTGCAGAGGAGAGAGTTTTGTTATAGTAGGTTATTGCAAGGTCAGGGCAGTATATCGTGGAAGTGTGGGGGAGGCGTATTTGAATAAGGTTGGAGAGTTGGGCAGGGTCTACAGTGTGCAGATTTCTACAGGTGTGGGGGCGAGGGGGGGAAGTAGGTGTAGCCTGTATATTAAGATTAAAGATGAGCAGATGGTGGTCTGAGATGGGAAATGGGTGACAGGCAACACCAGAGAGAGAGCAGACATAGGAGAATACCAGATCAATAGAGTGCCCATCATGGTGGGCAGGGAATAGGGTGGATTGTGAGAGAACAAAGGAGTTAGTGAGCGAGAGAAGTTTAGAGGCAACAGGGGAAGATGGGTTTTCAATGGGGATGTTGAAGTCCCCCAGAATTAGAGTAGGTGTATTTGTACAGAGAAAGTAAGGAAGCCAGACAGCAAAGTTGTCAAGGAATTGAAAGGTTGGTCCAGGGGGCGATAGATATCTACTACTCTGAGAGAGGGAAGAGAACAGGCAAATGATGAAAAGGAGAGAGATGGAAATGGAGATAGGTACTGATAGGAGCAGGAGGGGAAGAGTAAGATGCCAACACCACCACCATGTCTCTCACCTGGCCTAGGTGTGTGGCTAAAGTGAAGATCACCATGTGTGAGAGTAGCAATGGAAGCAGTGTAAGAGGAAGATAGCAAGGTTTCAGTAATTGCTAAAAGGTTGAAAGCATTGGAAACAAACAGGTCGTGAACAGTTGTAAGTTTGTTACAGACAGAGCAAGCATTCCAGATGGCACAAAAAAAGAGAGGGAATAAGCGGTGTGTGTTAATGGATATGAGATTGTTGGTATTGAGTGTCCTAGAGTTATTGCAGTGGGAGACAGAGCAAGAGTGTAAAAATGTGGTGATTGCTGCAGGGCCAGGGTTAGGAGAGACGTCACCAGCAGCAAGCAGTAGTAGCAGTGAAAGTGACAAAGGTGAAAATGAGATTTGTAGGAGCGCGTATGACTAGACACAGGAGAGTTAGAGTAGGAAGTGTTTCTAAGGAGACAGAGTAGTTCATGAGAGGACAGCATAGGGGATGAAAGAAGGGAGGGAGAAATATGGATAGTGTGGGGGTTGTTGTTATAGAGACATGCAGTGAGTTTTAGGAGAAGGGCAGAAAGAGAGAGCAGAAAAGAGATAGAGAGCATTGTGTAGGTGTATAGTTATTAAGTTTATTAGTGGGACTGCAGTTTCCACCTCCAGTTTCTAACTCCAGTGAGTAACTCTTCCACTTCTAACAGAGCCACGTAGAATCAGAGAGCCACGGCTCAAATGAGCCTTTGGCCTGCTGTATGTAGCAGTGAGAGTAATGAACTGATTCTATGCAGCTGGCTACAAGCAAACTAACTAGCCAGACAGGAATTACACACTTGCAAATTAGAGGGGGTGGGGAAGGCAGGATGCATTAAAGTTATACAGAGTATCTGATAAGATGAGATAAAATGGAGACAGAAGAAATGCATACCAGAGATTTCTAGCAGGAATTAAAGGGACGTTTTAAAAGCAGCCAGGAGACACAAGAAGGGAGACAAACCAGAGATTTCTAGCAGGAATTAAAGGGACATTTTAACAGCAGCCAGGAGACACAAGCAGGGAGACATACCAGAGATTTCTAGGAGGAATTAAAGGGACATTTGGAAAGCAGCCAGGAGACACAAGCAGCAAGACATACCTTTAGAGAGATGAGATGAAGTAGGATTAGAAGCAGTGTGGATGTAGACTCAGTGAGTAACTGCCACTTCTAACAGAGCCACTTAGACTCAAATAAACCTTTGGCCTGCTGTATGTAGCAGTGAGAGTACTTGGTAGCAGACCCCGTGGAAAAAATAACTGAAATGAATTACTTCCTGTAACCATCAATGAGTTTCTTATACCTCTCTACTGGAATTTTGGACCACTCTTCTTTCACCTACTGCTCCAGCTCTCTCAGATTGGAAGGGTTCCTTTTCTCAACTGCTGTTTTGAGATCTCTCCACTGGACTCATTGCTGGCCAATTCAGAACTCTCCAGTGCTTTGTCTTTAACCATTTCTGGGTGCTTTTTGACTTGTGCTTTGGGTCATTGTTCTGCTGTAAGACCTATGACCTCTGACAGAGACACAACTTTCTGACACTGGGCCCTACATTGCACCACAGAATTCTTTGGTAGACTTCAGATTTCATAATGCCATGTAACCAGTCACAAAATCCATCGCTTGAAGCAGCAACCACAAAACATCAGTGCTTTTCTTTATAAAAACGCATTTCTTTTTCTGAAAACAGTAGAATGATGGGCTTTACCAAGAAGCGTTAATTTTGTTTTGTCTGTCCACAGCACATTCTCCCAAAATGATTTTGGCTTCCTCAGGTAAGTTTTGTCAAACTCCAATCTGGCTATTTTATGTTTCTGTGTCAGCAGTGGGGTCCTCCAGGGTCTCCTACTATAGCGTCACTTTTCATTCAGATGGCGACGTATAGTGCAAGCTGACGCATTTGTACCCTGTGCCTGATGGTCAGCTTGAATTTGTCTGGAAGTTGATCAAGGTTCTTTATCCACTATTCAAACAATCCTTTGTTACAATCTTTGATCAATTTTTCTTTTTTGTCCACGTCCAGGGAAATTAGCTATGCTTTTCCACAATTTTTGTTCTCAAACCCTCAGACAATTCTTTGCTGCTCTTTCTCTTCTCCGTGCTCAGTGTGGCACACAGAGACACACAACAGAAAGGTTGAGTACATTTTTCACCATTTTAACTGGTTGCCGGTGTGATTTCTATATTGTCAGCACCTGTTAATTGATACAGGTGAGTTTAATTACAAATTACAGGAGCATCACAAACTTGGAATGCAATTATTTCATACAATTTTGAGAAGGTGCTAATAATTTTGTCCAGTCCATTTTTGGAGTTTTGCGTGGAATGTGTCAGATTTGGCTTTTTGTTCTCCACTTATTTGTGTCTTACCAATACATTTTTCTGACAGAAATGCAGGGGTGCCAATATTTTTGGCCATGACAGTATATATAGATATATATGCATATATATATATATATATATATATATATATATATATATATATATATACACATACATATATACATATATATATGTGTGTGTGTGTATATATATATATATATATATATATATATGTGTGTGTGTGTGTGTGTGTGTGTGCATATGAGCCCTTTGCAGTCAAGTAGCTGAAAACATGAAAAATCATATTTATACAATATTCATATTTAAGTTTTTAACTGTGCATTTACTGTAAATATTTCACATTCATATGTGCTTCACATAGGAGAATAGATTCTAAGTATTTTTCAATAGGCATCCCTATATATATCTGTATATATCTATACCTATATATAATTTTATATATATTATATATTATATATTTTAACAAAAAAAAACATATATATATATATATATATATATATATATATAAAAAAAAGAAAAAATAGAACACATTCTGCTATGTGAAGAACAGTGGAATGTGAAATATTCATATGCACTTGAGTAAACCTGATGGGGTTAGAGCATGTTAGTTTTTTTTTCACCTTCCATTGAAGTCTATGGGGGAATATGTTAATGCATTCACAATATTCAAGTTTGGCTTTTTGCACATGTTGGGTCCTTGCTCGTGCAAAAACTTTTTAACTTTCAACTTATAATACAAGCACAACCCAACTTGTGCAAAAAGCCTCTATTTAGCATAGTTAATGAGTGAGTGGGAGAGTTAATTTGCACTCCACTCGTAATTTAGCTTTACTGTGAAAACATAGAAAAGTAGAAAAATACATTTCTTTTCTATCTACCATAGTTACCTTTTTGTCTAAATAAACAGCCTCTAGGTTTTAGTTTGATCCTTTATAGGCTAATGAACTGGCCAAAGTTACTTTTGAAATCCTTATAGGTAGCAATAGCTCAAATGCAAAGCCTTCCTTTGCAAAAAATCTTACAGAAAATGTAAGGGCTATCGGGTTATTAGTGTAGAACTGGTATTCTTCATGTTATTTCAGTCTCAAGCTTCCCAGAGATTCTTTTTTACTGAGCTATTCTGAAAATGTTTAATCTCATCTATCTCTCAAATTCCCTTCTTCCACCTCTCACTGCTACCTCTGAAACATTCATATGTGACCTTTAGCAAATGCATATTTCTGGATCTGGCTAAACATCTGAAGAGTTAGTTTGTAATCCTAAAACCTTATATACAAAATTTTCTTTGTCTGGAGAGGACTTTGAAGTTGGCTTTACGAAAGGTATCCCAAGCAACAGTACACCATCTGTATGACCCGCAATGCTGAGCTTTGAAGACATTTTGAGGTATAGACCCTTTTGTTGTAGTAAGAGAAATAGTTTTGTGTAGTGATATAAAAAAAGAACAAGTATTCTATTCCTGTGGTAATAATGGCAAATCCTTCATATTCATATAGCTTATTTTTCAAGCAAAGAAAAGCATATGCATATATAAGTGACACATTTTTGCAAAGTTTACAAGCATTCAAGCACTTAGCATTTTACTGTTGATGGTAAAATAAGTGTAAATTAAAAAACTAAATACATCATGAGAGAATAAAAATTCCTTGTTTCAATCATCTTGAAATACAGTAGTCTGCTGGGTTGTACATTGCTGTGCAACACAAAGTGTATTAGATTTAGATTGCAATATAACATGTTTTATATTATTTAATAAAACAATGTTGCAATATTACTTCATAATTTATTTTGGCCCTTTTTCATGTAATTTCATTCTGAAAATGTTAATCTTTCCAATTCCTATTAAAGGGACAGTCTACACCAGAATTTGTATTGTTTTTAAATATAGATAATCCCTTTATTACCCATTCCCCAGTTTTGCATTACCAACACAGTTATATTTATATATTTTTTACCTCTGTGATTACCTTGTATCTAAGCATCTGCAAACTACCCCTTTATTTCAGTTCTTTTGACAGACTTGCAGTTTAGCCAATCAGTGCTGGCTCCCAGATAACTTCACATGCATGAGCACAGTGTTATCTATATGAAACACATGAACTAACACCTTCTAGTGGTGAAAAACTGTTAAAATGCATCCTGAAAAGAGGTGGCCTTCAAGGTCTAAGAAATTAGCATATGAACATCCTAGGTTAAGTTTTCAACTAAGAATACCAAAGCAAAATTGGTGATAAAAGTAAATTGGAAAATTGTTTAAAATTACATGCCCTATCTGAATCATGAAAGTTTATTTTGGACTAGACTGTCCCTTTAAGTGGAAATGCAGAATCCAGGCTTTATATATATATATATATATATATATATATATATATTTATATATATATATATATATATATATATATATATATATACATATATCCTCAGCAGAGAAAGAAACCTAAGTTAAAACAAGGCTTTGTACTTTATTTACACTCAAACTTATTTTTTTGTAACCGCTTCTCTAAACGGGAATGTCAGAGAAAATCTAGCCTTTACCTATGAAAACTATATATATAAGTAGAAAACACAAGGTGTTGTTCTAGGTCCATTATGGAATATTTGATGCCACTATTTGGCTGCAAAATATGTTCATATAAAAAAATCATTAACCTTTTTGCAAACTTTGGGTTTCTCATTGAAATGATTTGCACACAACTACTGTAGTCATGTGACCCATGGGTGTAAAAGCTTCTCTGAGATCCCCTTTTTCCAGAAATAGCAGACATGCTTGGCTTTGCCATTGTTTTTTGACAATTAGAATGCCACTAATTTCAGCTTCCCTCCTCGCTTCTAAAATTCCTTGCAGTTAGCTTGTAATTTTATTATTTGCTCTAGTGTATGGATTACCCTCCCACTTGACACCTTCCACCGCCGGATCCCTACCTGATCTTTTCCAAATTATCTCTTCCTACCACTGGTCATCAACATCTTAGGTGCTGGCAGACATTCTGTCTAAGCTGGCAGCAGGGACAACAACATGCGCCTCTGTGCTGGACGTAGGTACTAAGTCAATACAGTATGTTGGACAAAGTACTGTGTGATTTGTTGCAAGGGATTAATATTGAAAAAAAACAAATATAATTTGGAAAACATACACCTGCATATTATTCTCAGGCTAATTCTTTGATTGGAATATATAATTCTGTTTGCATTAATTTAGTGTTTACTGTTCCTTTAAAAAAAAAAAAAGACATTTCATTTTCATCTTTCACATGCACATGGTGCACATGTGTAGGAACTGATTAGTGAGGGCATGTAGCATACTAACCAATTGGCATTAATGTTAGCACTTGCACTTGGTGCTGAGCTCAGGGTTAAAAAAGGTAAGTTTTCAAACTTTGGAAATGTCGTTTGGGCAACTTAAAGAGAAACAGAACAGAGTACAATTATCTTAGAACAATTTTGTATTACATTCTATCCAAAAATGTTTTAAAATATTATATTTTAGAAATTATTTATTTTATATCCCTCAGCTTTTCTCTATAGTTTTAATTAACATCAATATTTATCAAAGATTTTTTTTTTAAATATATATAGATTACAATATTTTTATGCAAGTTTTGTTTTCAGAGAACATTTATTATTAACTAATTAGGGGCCAGATTACGAGTTTGCCTTGCATGGAAGATTTGCTCTCACATGGCTGAGAACTGAGCGCAGCGAAGGAGGTAAGTGGCACAGCGATGGGCAGCAAAGTGTAAATATATATGTATATGAATATATACATTATCGTATATATCTATTTATGTGTTAATATGTGTATTTACACATATTAACACATACATATATATGTATATACAGATAACACAAAGTGAAGTTATAGCGCATAGATCCTAGGATAAGCGTAGCACCCTCTGAAGGGGTGAAGACAAGAAACTCCGGGCAGAGCTTACTGTAAAAAAGTTCCAAATGTATTCTTTTAAAAACAGATGCCAAATAACACATCCCAAAGGAATTCTATTCAGATCCAGTCACTAAGGAAATCCGGTCCTCTGGGTGTGACTTCATACCCAGGAGAGCCAAAACTTTGGCCAATTATCTAGCTCCTTCAGACATTAAACCAATTAGAAATACATGTTGGCTGACTAGGAAGGAAGGATTTCATAGATGTAGGCGTCCCATATGCAAAACCTGCAGCTTTGTCCTTGAGGGTAGTGGATTTAGGTCATGCACCACGAACAAAGAGTATAACATAAAATACTTTTATAAACTGTGCAACAACTCATGTTGTCTATCTACTTACCTGTAGTGATGTCGCAAACCTAAAAATTTCGGTTCGCGAACGGCGGACTCGAACTTCTGCGACTGTTCGCGAACCGGGCAAACCACCATTGACTTCAATAGGCAGGCAAACTTTAAAACCAACAGGGAGTCTTTCTGGCCACAATAGTGATGGAAAAGTTGTTTCAAGGGGACTAACACCTGGACTGTGAGATGCCGGAGGGGGATCCATGGCAAAACTCCCACGGAAAATTACATAGTTGATGCAGAGTCTGGTTTTAAGCCATAAAGGGCATAAATCACCTAACATTCCTACATTTTTTGGAATAACGTACTTTAAAACAGATATGAGTGGTGGCACTAGTTGGCAAGTGGGCCTGGCACACACGCGGGCAGGCAGGCAGGCAGGCAACTGCAATTAGATTAAACTAGCAGACTGATGTTTCACAGTCAAAAAAGTTTTTTAAAAATATTTACACTAATGTTACAACAAATATGAGTGGTGGCACTAACTTGGCAAGTGGGCCTGGCACACACGCTGGCAGGCAGGTAACTGCAATTAGATTACACTAGCAGACTGATGTTTCACAGTCAAAAAAGTTTTTTAAAAATATTTACACTACTGTTACAACAAATATGAGTGGTGGCACTAACTTGGCAAGTGGGCCTGGCACACACGCTGGCAGGCAGGTAACTGCAATTAGATTACACTAGCAGACTGATGTTTCACAGTCAAAAAAGTTTTTTTTAAAAATATTTACACTACTGTTATAACAAATATGATTGGTGGCACTAGTTGGCAAGTGGGCCTGGCACACACGCTGGCAGGCAGGCAACTGCAATTAGATTACTAGTTGACTGATGTTTCACAGTCAAATTTTTTTTTTTTTTAAATATTTACAATACTGTTATAACAAATATGATTGGTGGCACTAGTTGGCAAGTGGGCCTGGCACACACGCTGGCAGGCAGGCAACTGCAATTCAATTGCACTAGCAGACTGATGTTTCACAGTCAAAAAAGTTTTTTTTTTTTTAAATATTTACAATACTGTTATAACAAATATGATTGGTGGCACTAACTTGGTAAGTGGGCCTGGCACACACGCTGGCAGGCAGGCAACTACAATTAGATTACACTAAAAGACTGATGTTTCACAGTCAAAAAAGTTTTTATTTAAAATATTTACACTACTGTTATAACAAATATGATTGGTGGCACTAGTTGGAAAGTGGGCCTGGCACACACGCTGGCAGGCAGGCAACTGCAATTAAATAACACTAGCAGACTGATGTAAAAGGTTTTTTTTAAAAAAAAGTTACACTAATGTTACACCAGATATGAGTGGTGGCACTGAGGATGGAAGTAGGCACAGTATATGCTGGGAGCCTGACACACAGGCTGGCACTAGTGGCAGGCTGGCCTGGCAACTAAAATTAAATAACACTAGCAGACTGATGTAAAGGTTTTTTTTTTTACAAAATTTAAACTAATGTTACACCAGATAGGAGTGGTGGCACTGAGGATGGAAGTAGGCACAGTATATGCTGGGAGCCTGACACACAGGCCGGCACTAGTGGCACGCTGGCCTGGCAGCTAAAATTAAATAACAATAGCAGACTGATGTAAAAGTTTTTTTTTTTTTAATTTACACTAATGTTACACCAGATATAAGTGGTGGAAAACAGAGCAATTAGGCACAGTATATGCTGTGGGCCTGACACACAGGCCTGATGGAAAATGAAATTAGATTGCACTAGCAAAATGAAGTAAAAGTTTTTGTTTTTTAAATTTACACTAATGTTAACCAGATATAAGTGGTGGCACAGAAGAATTAATCACAGTATATGCTGTGAGCCTCACACACAGGCTGACAGGCAGGCAAATGGAAATAAAATTGCAAAAAAAAAAAAAAAGACTGAAGTTCTAGCCCTAAAAAGGGCTTTTTAGGCTGAAGTTCTAGCCCTAAAAATGGCTTTTTGGGGTGCTGTCCTTACAGCAGAGATTAGATGAGTCCTTCAGGACTGTAGTGGACACTGTATACACTAGCCTAGCTATCTATTTCCCTATAAAATCAACAGCAGCAGCACTAAACCTCCTCTCACTAAGAATGCAGGATTGTAATTATTCTAAAATGGGTGCTGCCCAGTAGCTGGGAGGGTCTGGGAGGGGATGTCTGCTGCTGATTGGCTGAAATGTGTCATCAGACTGTGAGACACAGGGTCAAAGTTTCCTCAATGATGATGACGAATAGGGGGCGGATCGAACATTGCATATGTTCGCCCGCTGCGGCGAACGCGAACAAGCTAAGATCGCCGGGAACTGTTCTCCGGCGAACAGTTCGCAACATCACTACTTACCTGTGATATATGTAACATACAGTATACAGGGAAAACCAAGAGGTCCCTCAAAGATAGGTTCCTCCAACATTTACGATCTATAGAGGATGTCGACAGTGACACTCCGATATCTAGACACTTTAAATTGTTTCATAATTCTGATGTATCATCCTTGAATATACAAGGTATAGATCACATCACAAAATGGAAGAGAGGGGGTAATAGAGAGTATGGTGCTCAACAAAAGAGAAATCTTTTGGATGTTCACACTAAAAACAAGTGAACCTGACGGTCTTAACATAAGGAGAGATCTTGATGTAATTCACTTAAATTCACTATTTAAGATTTTCTTTGTATCAGAAGAACCATAAATAATAATTCTCATGTTAGTCATCATTTTAAGGAATATAAATGTGAAACATTTGGGTAATGTGCTCTAAACCATTAAATATAATGATGTAGCACATGCATGTAGATGCAGTTACGTTTGCATTGCATTATTAAATATAAATGTTTTAAGATGATGAGGGAATTAAAAGTTGTTTCTCTTTAGCTATAATTATAGCGCTCAGTGTCGTAATGTGTTGAGAAACATGTTAATATTACCTTTATATATGATCAGTAATATTTAAAAATGTTTGTCAAGGTTTATCAAATTTTGATTTATATTTTGCCTTTTTGTGTATATATATATATATATATATATATATATATATATATATATATATATATTTTGACTCTTCATTTAAATACTCAATTTGTATAACAGCTTTCACTTAGACTAATGTGTCTTTAATGTATCGGTTTTTTTTCGTCACATTTAGAGAGGTGTTTTCCAAATAAGGTCTGCTTTCAATCAGGTGTTCAATATGCTTTAATTATACAGCTATAAAGAGGTGCTAAGCTGATCTCCAGGTAAGCAGTGAACAAGTGTGCATGGGCACGAAACGCGTCTGCGTGGAGATCAGCTCTAACACCTGATTGTTGTCACTGCTGGCTCTTTCCTTTGGGATGTGTTATTTGGCATCCTTTTTTACAGTAAGCTCTGCCTCTTCCTTCACCCCTTCAGAGGGTGCTACGCTTATCCTAGGATCTGTGCACTATAACTTCACTTTGTGTTATCTGTGTATTTAATTTGGGACGTGCCTGGCAGTTCCGCCCGGAGTAGCAGCCTATCGCAGGATCGAATCAAAGGGGGGGTGTCCCCGCTCACGCACCATCGCGTCGGTTCCCTGATCTCGCACCGGATTTACGGCGAGCGCATCACACAGGGTTCCTGTGTAATTCTATATATGTATATAAGCATATAAATATATATTTATTTACAGGGAACACACAGTCCCCATAAACTGCACTTTTCAGGGCCGTTTTATTCTAACACCTCACATCCGCACACTTTAACCCCTAAAAACTGTATTGTGCAGTTTTTTTTTTTTTTAAACAAAAATAAAGATGCTACATTTTTTTATTAAAAAATGAAACAAACATTGTATTTTGTGGGCAATTGGGGAATATTTTTAAAATTAACCAGAGGTCTGACCTCTGGTTAACTTTTGGAGTGCTAATTTCTACCGCAAGCTCGCAGTAGCAATAACCAGTCACTTGAAATGGCTGGTTATTTATCGTGCACCCGTAAATAGGTGAATTTGCCCATTTATGGGCATGCAATAAAGTAGCGCTCCACTTATAATGTAGCCCAATATTGACTCAATTATTTTAGTTAATATTTGTTTTACCAATTAAAACACATTATGATCTGTTGTTGTTTTTTGCATTTTTTTCCCTCTAGGAATTAGATAAATATTTTTTTAAATGCAAATAAAAAGAGCTCATTTAAAACTAATGACCCAATGATGTATTACTTGTGAACCTAAGGACACAACTTAAATACAGATCTGCCAGTTAGTACTCCCAGATGATCTATTAGCTACATCAATCTTTACATAAAATATCTGAAAATACATCTGATATTAAAAGTGAAGAAAACATCAGCCAAATAAATGGCACTATGCTTAAAGCAAAAAAAAAACTACTATTAAAATCATGAAAAATGTATTTAATCAATGTAGTAATAATAAATCATTATTTATATAGTAGTTTTCTATCCACTCAGGGGGGTTTAAAGGCATATTAAAGTAATTTTGGTTCCACAAGAATAGCTAAAAAAATTATGTCTGACAATATAATAAGTTGGGTTAGCTCTACCAAACTTGAAATGTATCATTTAATTTGTCTAGAAAAAACAGTGGCATAATAATTTACTGACAGCACATATTACACTGCCATAGAAATAGAAAGAAATTGGGTACATTCATATTCTCTTCCAAAACTCACACCTATAAATCTGAATAAACTTACTATAGAATGAAGGAGATTAAAAACTATTTATTTTCTGATATGGGCAGAAAATCTGCATTAAATTAGATGTTTAATTTGGTATTTCAAATTATCTATCCATTGGAAGCATTTCAGAGTTTCCATAAGAGGCAAATTCAGAGGTCTTTAGAAAATGGAATGGTAAAGGTTTAAGCTTTATTTATCAGATTGTCAATAGATAGAACAATTATATGAAACCTTTCTCAGAATTAAAATATGAGTTTGGCATAAGTAACAAATATATCTACACATATTTACAGCTAAGTCATAATGTATATAAGTTATTACATCAATATGGTTATGAGTGGAGATGGAACAGACTAGAATAATGGTTAAATATAGTCAGAAATTGAATGTAAACTATCTTACCTTGGTACAAATTATTGCTCTCCTTAAATGTGACGATACACTTGAATTATTTAAATGAGCTTTGTATATAAAAGATAAAGAAATTGATGGAAAGTTATAAGGAAGTCTATAAAGAAAGAAGAAAAGATAACATTGTCATCAACTTGAAAAAAAAGACACATTTGAAACTCCTATATGAGGCATATTATACCCCTGACAAGGATTACTAATGGAAATGTGCAGTTTAACAAATGCCAGAAACACAAACTATTAGCAGCAGATGTAATGAAATTTATATGGCACTGTCCAAAAAAGAGGCTATTCTGGCTTAAACAGACATGAAACCCAAAAAATTTATATCATGATTCAGATAGAGAATACAATTTTAAACAACTTTCTAATTTACTTCTATTATCTAATCTGTTTTATTCTCTTGGTATCATTTGTTGAATGAGCAGCAATGCACTACTGGTTTCTAACTGAACACATTGGTGAGCAGGGACGAAACTACAGGGGGTGCAGAGGTCGCAATTCCGACTGGGCCCCCAAGGGTGGGGGCCCAGCTTAAAAAAAAAATATATATATATTTTTTTTACAATAAAAAAAGTTGACCTGCCACTGCCTGCACTGATATCATGTGAGTGTGACACTAGTGTCTCTGACTACAGGGGTTAGTGTTTTTGTTTTACCCATTGGTATTTATGTGTGTGTATGTGTGTGACTGTGAGTGTATTTATGAATGTATTTGTGTGTGTGTGTGTATGTTTGTGGAACCAGCAAATTATAGACCTTGTTACTACAGCATGTGGGTGCAGGGGGTAAACAGTGTCAGTCTATACAGTACCACTATATACAGTATGGGGGGGGGGGCTGGACCATGTCACAGACGACTGTGGTTACTTTATAAAGTACTGGGGCGGGTAGGGTCAGGCCAGCTATCTCACCAGCAGATTACAGACTGTGTCACTGACTCACTATATACAGTACTGGTGGGTTAAACAGTGTCACTATATACAGTAATAGGGGGTCAGACCATCTCACAGACTGTGGGCACAGGGTAACTCCTTTTGCAGACATGTAATCTGATTCACATTTTTTTTCTGTGTTAAATGTAAAAATGAAAAAAAAAAAAAGATATGTATCAAATTCACTTTTTTTTTGGGGGGGGGGGAGAGGCCCTTCTTAGATTCTTGCACCTGGGCCCTGTGGTTTCTAGTTACGCCTCTGTGGGTGAGCCAATGACAATCAGTTTATATATGCAGCAACCAATCAACAGCTAGAACCTAGGTTCTCTGCTGCACATTAACTTGCCTAGATAAACATTTCAGCAAAGGATAACAAGAGAAAGAAGCAAATTAAATAATAGAAGTAAATTTAAAAGTTGTTTGAAATTGTATTCTCTATCTGAATCATGAAATGCAAATTTTGGGTTTCATGTCCCTTTAAGTTAGAGTTCTGGCTTAACAGCACACTGAAGGTAAAAAATAATAATTTCTCACTATACCATATAATATTTTTGGTAGAATATCAGTAGTCTACAAAAGAGAATACAATTGTAAATACATCTACATTAGTTGTAAGAAATATAATTCTCAAAAAATGTAAAGTAAGACAAGAACCATAATTTAGGGAATTGATTAATTTTATTAAGAAACAGCTTGTTATAGAACAGTTTAATACTTGAATGAGTGATGAACAAAAAGTACAAAAATGTTTTAAAAAATAGCCATTATTTATTACGTTTTTCCCAAAATGGAGAGAAATCAGTTAATTTACCTTCAAGAAAAACAGAGGTTGTTATTTTAGGATTATAAATAGAAAAATAGAAAAAGAGACAGATGCGCCACATGGCCCAATATTGTTTGTTCCAAAAGATGTATAAAAGTAGTGTATAAGATTACACTCACATGTATTGAAGCACTCCAAATAGTGCAATGGGAGCAGTCTGGGATCTATAACAGTCACCCAGCAGACCGGCCTCTTGGAAGGGATAGATAATCTGTGATATGGAATACAAAAGACACTAAGGTGCCTATATGGCCTAGTACAGTTTAATACAAGAATAGGTTAATTCATAGATACTACACTCGTACTCTTTAGCTGATCCCAAAGGAGATGATATAACCTCAAAAGATCATCTCAGATAAGTACTGGAATATGGGGGAGTAGGATAGCGCTACAAAAGCTCAGAGTCAATATACTCGAAATAATGAGATAGCCTGCTAAGTTTAAGTGGGTAAATGTATATGGCTTATGTCGTATAGATGAGCACTAATATTCGTCCTAATTAGGAAAAGGGGTGTGTGTAAAAATCTTAGAGAGGTGATAAACCTGAACTTAAGGTATCTATATTTTATAATATAACCAAAATAGTCTACTTTGCAAGTGCAACTTAACCTTAATATGGGCGTGAGATACGATCCTAGAAGGAAGTCCTAATATTATGGTTTAATGTTGCAAAATATCAAGTAAAGATGGGACTTTAGTCATTGATTATAGACAGGCATTACAAAGCCACATGAAACATGACACAGAATGTATAATGAAATGTCAATCAATCAAAGGTTAAACTATGTTCCTCTCAGCGAACAATTTTGTAATAAAACATTCACACCACTAAGCAAATTAATGGTTAAAGACACATTACTGCTAAATCATTTTTTATATAATTTTTTATATGATTTTTGAACTAGATGTATCAATCAAGGATTTATTATACAATAGGTAAACACAATGGGAGACAAACTTAACACTCATGTGAGGCATACAGCAAATCACATTGGCTAAACAACGGATCCAATCAGAAGGAAGGTCAGGTCAGGGTATTTGAATCAGAACAGTAATGGAATTAGCATCTTGATAAAGGCCCCTGGCAGCTGAAACGCGTAGAGACTGCTGACCCTGAACCCCTGCACTTTCAGCTGGTGAAATTTATACTCTATATAATATACCGGTTAGGACAGGTACATTGAGCTATATTCCACAATAGGAATAGTCTCTGCATGTATAATTCCTGTCCCATGATCCGGTATTTCCAAACCTACTAACCAGTCTGAAATCCATTTAAAACAAGTGGAAAATCACTAGATACCGGAATACTCTATCGGTGTATCACGGACCGCATTTAACACCTTAACCCGGAACCTCATCTAAAGAGTAGTACTGACTACTGAACTCCACTGAGGAAATACAACGGCTCAGTCTGTTTGTTAACCTGCTAACAGCATCCCCGGGAGCGGACACTGCAATAAGGTTATTTTTAAAAAACACTTGTTATTGTGGTATCTATTACTGATAACACATCATCAGGATACACTACGGTACCCGCTTCAACATATGGGATTGACATTGTAATATATATGAATAGAATACCCATTGTATGACTTGTGATAATCAATTTTTTGAGATAATAATCAAATACATTTTATCCAACATACTTAAGTATCAAGTTACTCTGTGTATATAAAGCGATAAAGATACAATATACACTTATAATCTGATCCAAGATTTATAACTGTTTAGATGCCGGCATCACTCATAGGATTAATTGTTTTTAATTGGTTTTAAATGTGGACGATTTCAAATCTATTTTTTACATTAAATGTTTTTATATTTAATGTTCTCATATGTACAATATTAAATAAGTTTTTTTTTTTTTAAATTTATATTTTTATTGAGGGAATATTCAAAATACAGCAGCAAGTTTACATTCTTGAAAAACAGAAAGCATACTTGTACATAGTGTCATCAAACCGTCATAATAATGAGGCAAATACAACTTAAGGTATTGAGAGTGCCCATAACTGCATGGGAACAGTACTACAGTCTTAAAGGCTATAACTGTCTCAAATACACCTAAACAGGATTAGTATAGACAACTTGATTAATTAGATTAACGCACATAACTGCTTTCTCAAAGGCAACAACCAATTATGACATCAGTAAACATGTAGACAGTAACAGAACCTCAATATTTGTTATAATATAGTTAAATTGCTAGAGTATCTCAATTTCTGGCCACTATTGGGCCAGCTAGAACTGTAAGAAGAAATTTAGATAATAAATACACACATGAATCTCTCTTGGGATATTGGCAATAAGGGAACCTCACACCTGGTATGTAAATATATACGCTCCTTACCTAGGGGGGTGAGCTCTTAGAGGAGGTTCGGTTGTAAGTAGAGTGGAATCGAGGGGGATAGAATAGTTCCAATTCACTCCCTTATCTAATCCCCAGATCCATCCGGTCAGTGGAGTAGTAATAAGGAACAATTATTCAAGGGGGACCCGAGGAGGGGTAGGGGTAAATAAGGAAGAGTTATGCACACATCAGGGTCTATCTGGGAGAGCAGAGAGGGGAGGTAAGTGTGGGGGGGGGAAGACAAAGTATGATGGGGGAACTTGAATGCAAAATTCAATTTCTCCAGGCAACCTGGGGACCTCTGTTAAGTCTATGTGCCTCCAGGGTCCTCTCGTCTATGGGTCCATAAGTCCCAAATTTTCCAGTATGTGTCTATTTTATTCAAGTGCTGGTAGAATCCTCTTTCCATCCTGGCATAGGTTTCTACAATTTTTTCAATGTCAGATATAGTAGGAGAGTCTATCTGTTTCCACTTCCTCGCAATGGAGGATTTGGCGGCTGCAAATATGAATTTTCTGTGTTTGTCTTGCAAAGATATTTAGGAGGGCCACCTTAGGGTCCTCTGTAAGATTAATCCCTACTGATTTATAGAGATCAAAGACATCCCTCCACAGTCTCTCCAACAGTGGGCAGGCCCACCATATATGGAGGTCCGTGCCCACCTGCCCACAGTTTCTCCAGCAGAGGGACGACTGGGTTGGGGCCATCTGAGCCAGCCTCAAAGGAATATAATGCCATCTCAGGCATATCTTCAAATAAAGCTCTAAGTAAGTAAAATTAGTAAGCAAAATTGTTTGTGACCAAGTCTTTTCAGATATTTGGAGTTTTAAATCCTTTTCCCATGCCCTCAACTGCCATATAGCACCCGAACATTCATCTTTCAGCATCAGCATATAATGGGAGGACAGCGGCCTCATCAAGGATTGACCTGTCTCCCATCTCTGCTCCCAAACAGTAGGGCCTTGGGGGGGGGAATCCCCAGCTCAAAAGGAATCTGTGGAGGCGGAAATGTTCAAAAGAAAACCACTGAGGTAGGTTTGTATCGCTTCCTTGCGGAACTGGTTCCGCTAACCGTAAGGTATTTTGCTGATATAAGTCAGAGACTCTTAGGAGGTTCCACTGGAGCCACTTAGTAGGATGGGAATCTGGGAGAGCTCTAAGTAAGCCAGCTATTGAGTAAGTGGGAGAAGGATGTGGAGCTATGTTTACATGATGTCTGTTAGTCTTCCAAAATCCATGTAGTCCATGACTCAACCATGTAGTCAGGAATCCAGGGGAGATCTTCCAGTCGAATCCCCGGCGGTAGGGAAAACTGTTCAACTTTCTTCCAGCTGGGAGGGTTATCTTTTATCCCCCAGCTAGATATGTGAGACAATCTAGCTGCCGCATAGTAAACGCCAATGTTGGGGAGTGAAACTCCTCCAAAGTGATGAGGCCTTTGGAATGTTTTCTTGGCGATCCTAGGTTTTTTTCCTTGCCAGATGTATCTGGAGATTAGGGCATCAAATTTGTCTAAAAGAACTTGGGGAATGTTAATAGGGAGGCATCGGAAGTAATAAAGAACCTTTGGAAGGAGGGTCATTTTGACAGCGGCAATACGTCAGAGCCAGGATATCTCACCAAAGGACCATGAGTTGAGTAAAGTTCTAGTCTCTAGTAGGAGTTTGTCGTAATTTTTGGACCTGACTATATCAATCTTTGGACCTAATTGGATCCCAGATGGGTAGTGGTCTCTGTAGCCCATTGAAACTGGTAAGAGTCTTGGAGAATCTCCATTTCAAAGTTAGGGATATGTATAGCAAGTGCTTCAGTCTTAGTCAAATTAAGTTTGTAAAAACTGAGGGAGCTGAATAACGATATTGTTTCAAAAAGCGCCGGGAGGGAACCCAGAGGACTGGTCAAGAAGAGAGTGATATCGTCTGCGAACAGCGCAATCTTTTCCCCTCCTCCTCCTCTTTCCGACTCTCACAGACTCAGCGGGACCCCTCTAATTCTAGGGGAGTTTCTAATTGCCTGAGCTAGCGGTTCGATAGCTAATGCAAATACAATGGGTGAGAGAGGACATCCTTGCCTCGTACCATTTGTTATTGGGAAGCTTTGGGAGCAAAATCCCAATCCACTCACTCTGGCACTTGGGAAACTGTATAGTGCCTGTATGGCTACTACTATTTCTCTGGGGAACCCAAAAGATAAGAAAGTCTCCCATAGGTATTCCCATCTGACCCTTTCAAACGCTTTCTCAGCGTCCAATGACAGGGCCAGCATGGGCACCCTTAGACGATCTGCTTCCGAGAAAATATTTAAAATGCGCCCAGTGTTGTCAGGGCCCTCTCTCCCCCAGGTAAACCCCACCTGATCCGGATGGAAGAGGTTGGGTACCAAATGACGTAGGCGATTCGCCCACAGCTTTGAGTAGAGTTTCACATCTATGTTGATGAGGGAGATGGGCCTGTAGTTTGCACATTGAGAAGGATCTTTATTAGGCTTTGGAATCATAAGGATCGTTGCTTCCAGGAGTTCAGCCCTGAAATAACCACTTTCCCTAGCTTCCGCAAAAGTCTGGAGGAGGAGCACCGAGAGTTCTGGGCGAAAGGTCTTATAAAAGATGGCCGGAAAGCCATCCAGTCCCGGGGCTTTCCCGTTCTGAAGCTGAGTGATTACTATCTTCAGTTCAGCCATCGAAAATGGAGTCATGAGTTTATCTGTCTCAGTCTGGGACAGTGATGGCAGATGAAGGCCTGTAAGAAAGGCTTGGATCTCATCCCTGGGTAGGGGTCTCAGTTCCTCCCTCTGCTGGAGATTATAGAGGTTTGAGTAGAATTTTGTGAAGCCCTCTCCAATGTATCTAGGAGAGGTGACCCGATTGTTTCCCTGGCCTAATCAAAGAATCCGGGAGGATGCAACTCTGCCCCTCAACTTCCTAGCTAGGATAGTGGACTCTTTGTTTCCTTGATAGTATAGTAATTGTCTGAATCTAACTACTGCCTCCTGGACTCTATTCACCTCTATCTCCTTAATTTGAGTACGAAGGGTCGCTATTTCAGCTGCCAGTTGTCGATCAGGGTTATCTTTACACAATCTTTTCTTCGAGCGAAGGGTAGCCGCCAGCAATCCTAAGGGGGCGCCAGTCTGCTTTCTACGGGAGGCTTGTTTATGGATACAAACTCCTCGTATATAAGCTTTAAGGGCTGCCCATACTGTCTGGGGAGACGGGGTAGAATTGCTGTTGTGGGTTAGGAATTCCAGAATGGAATCTCTAATCAAGGGCTGGAAGCCCGGGTCAGTCCAGAGACCAGCAGGGAGCCTCCAACGCGGTCTCTGCGATGAGCCAAGCCCTGAGTCGAGGGAAATGATGAGGGCATCGTGGTCAGACCATGAACATGGTCTAATTGAAGCATTCTTAATTGTATTGAGCGTCCAGGAATCTGAAAAAAATAATAATCCAGTCTGGAATATGAATTGTGGGGTCTAGAATAGTATGTATAGTCTCTGGTAGTTGGGTGGCATGCTCTCCAGATATCATATAGATCATACTCAAGTATAAGGTCACGAAACTTCTTAGCTGTTGATAACGAGTATGAATCAACAGTCTTATCCTGGCTAATCTTTTTATCCCAAGAGGTGTCCCAAACCATATTGAGATCACCTCCCAGAATGAGCCTACCGGACTTAATTTTAGAAACATTATGCAATGTGGTTTTAAGAAAACCTGGCTGATTTTGGTTAGGGGCATAGACGTTCACTAACGTATAAATTTGCCCGTCTAGTTTACAGATCAGTACGATGTATCTACCCTCTGGGTCTATTTCCAGGTAGATTTGTTCGAAACTGACTAGCCGATGGATGAGGATTGCTACCCCTCTAGTTTTATATGAATGGGAGGCCGAAACATAGATAGGGAAATTCTGGAATTTAAATGTTTTAGCAAGCTCACACAACCAATGTGTCTCTTGAAGGAGAGCTACCTGTACATTATTAGATTTCATAAAATTTCCCATGAGACTGCGTTTCGTTGAGGAATTGAGGCCCTTGCAATTTAGAGAGGCAAAAGTGAGAGTGGACACAGACGGTTCCATCTCAGAGGGTAGAAACGGGAGTACAAGGGACCAATATGCCCGGCAAGAGAAGAAAGATAGGAGAACAAGAAAAAAGAGAAAAAGGGGGTCTCTCCACTGACCTGATTATAAAACCTGACTCGTGAAAGATTAGGAAAACTTAATCTCATGTTGTAGCTAAGTAGCACACCTTATCCCACTATGGGATTGCCTTAGCCTAGGGAGGAGTCAACCTGTAGTATAAGTAAGGGTCCCTATTTCCAATAGATAAAAACTCTTAAGCATGTGATGAAATAAGCACAATAAGTTTAGTATGGACTATTACTCTAGATTTAGCCTAGTTATAGCCTATACTAAGTATTTGTGGCGGCACTATTCACCGCCTTCCAAGGAATCGATAACTGGACCTAAAAGGAATGTCAATTCCTTGGACTCATTAGTAAATGAGAAATTAAGTCTTGGGGGGGGATAGAGTAAAGATCCGAGCTAGATCTTATGTCTGAGTGTCAGATTATGAGCTTATTAGGGGAAGTTAAGGGGAAATCGGGAGAAATTTGGTGAGAAAAACTAGAAAGTCCAGGGACTTTAATGTAATAGGAACATGTAGGGGTCCCCTCAAGTATCCAAAGAAGACTGAGTGGGCTTACACGTCCACAGTATTTGTATATGGAGGGGTGTCCCTACTTGAGTACAATTCAGTAAATTTAAGTACAAATTTTCATATAACAACAAGTAACAGTAGTAATGTATTAAAAAAAAAAAAAGAAAAGAAAACAAAACAGCAACACAAAAGAAAAAAACAAGGGGAAACATCAACAGGCTCAATGAATGAAATACAGATTTAACATAGTAGAGTATATCTTTTAGAATATACCTTGGCCCCCTCCCAGAACAAGCTACATGTGTATGTAGGCCTATCTCCTAGATGTATGCTGGACAACAAAACGTTTACTAATAGGGAATCACAAGAGATTACAGAGTAAAAGGTGTTTTTAAGAGTGTCTGGTCAGGTGAAGATCATGTTATGCGTGTAGTGTATATGTCGGATAATATATCAGTAATCTAGCTACTAGCTAGTGTGTGACGTTGCAGGCAATCTAATGTACTAAGGTTGTGTTTGTGAGACCCTGATATACCCCTTTCTAAGTGTATATAACACAGACTGGGTAGCAATGTGTAGTCTTACCTTGTCCAGCTTACTTAGTGGGTGACCAAACTAGGAATCTTCTGCCTATCTGAGGGTGGGGTAAGCCACCTAACATGTGGCCCACCCCGTCCGCAATGGTGGTACATGCTGGAGTCTGGGAGGAAGCGCATAACAATTTATCAACATTAAACATGAAAGAGAAAATTTCATCTACATCTAAGGCTGTCAAACGTGAGGGTCATCAGCTCTGGATAAAAGCTGACAGCTAGTATGTCACTGAGTCTGTAGATACAACTGTCTATGTGGCTGTAAGGCTATCCCAGCCAGTCCAATCAGGCAAGTTCTTCAATGGATTGAGATCTAGGAGCAGACTTAGGTTCTCCCAACTTCGACCCTAGGGAGGGTCTCTGAGGAAGAGGAGTCCACTCCAGAGCTGAGGCCTGTAAAGGAGTAGGAGGAAGGTTCGCCTTGGTAGAATTATTTGGGAGTCTCTGTAGGTCCCATTGTTTAAGCAAGTCCATCCCGTCATTTACTGAAGAAACCGTATGGGTAGAGCCATTTCTGGTGACAATGAGTTTGGTTGGGTAGCCCCAGCGATATTTCACATTGTGTTGTCTGAGAATTTGAGTAAAGGGGGTGAAGGATCTTCTCCTCTGTAGTGTAAATTGTGACAGATCTGGGAACACTAGTATGGTTTGGAATTTTTCAGGTAACTTGGGTTTGTTTGCTAGTTCCCGTAGAATTTTTTCCTTATGAGTGAAATAGTGAAATCTGGCCAAAACGTCCCTGGGTTTATCAGCTGAGATGTTACGCGGCCTTGGGGTATGGTGAACTCTATCTATGAGAAAACCTGAAAATCCAGGTCAGCCAGGAAAAGCATGCAAAATTCTCTGATAAAATTTTCAAGCTCACCAGCTGCTACCTCTTCTGGTACTCCCCGAAATCTCAGGTTATTTCTTCGTGACCTGTCTTCAAGGTCTGAGAGCTTAAGTTCCAGATCTGATATTTGAATGGCGAGTGACTGTGAGTAGGAGAGCAGATTGTCATGATCTAGGGCCAGATCTTCCTGCTTTCGCTCCAAGGCCTCTGTTCTTTCGCCTATCACTGCCATATCTCTGCGAAGTTCCGCCGCTGACCCCTTGATAGCTTTAGTGAGGGTATCCTGCAGATTATTCATACGTTTAGATAGGGTATCCACTATAGTGGCCGCCATATTGTCCAGAGGTGGAGTCTGGGAAGAGTTGGTTAGAGGAGTGGTTTCAGATTATTGCCCGTCAAGGGAACAGGAATCTTCAGGTGAAGAACATCTATCATCACGGGCCGAAGATTTGAAATGGTCAACTACAGTCCTCCTGAGTTGTCCTATCTGTTTAGGTTTTTTCTTATGGGATTGAGACATTATGGTAGCAATACTACTGTACTTTGAACTGACAAGGGAGTTGCTCCCTATGCACACACAATAGAGATGATTAATTGTACTTTATTCGTTCTCACCTCCTCCCGTCCCCTCACCTACACCCCTAGGCCATCTTGTTGACCAACATGGTTAGTGAGAAAATAGACAAAATGCAGTTTATTGACTTGATGGGGCCTCTCTCCCAGGGGAAGGTGTCACCTAATGACGATGCTGGAACAGGGAAGAGGGATATGACCCACTGAGAAACCCTCAGTGGGAAATGAGAGGAGAGAGGCTTGTTGAGACTGCTAATGCACAGTATTGAGGAGCTGCTGTTTTATTGTCTCATCCAGGGAGACCACTACCAGTCACTGTACTAAATCAGCTCAGGAGAAACGTGAAGGAAAAGGAAGATGGAGTTAGGCCGTCTGAGGACTAGGATGTCTGCACCTTCACTTATTAGCAACTAGTTATGATAGATCTGATACCAGGCCAGAATTATCTCTTTCTAGAAATAAAGCACTGAAGCCACGTGGATGTCAACAAGTGAGAGTCTGTTTAGCTTAGTTATCATAGAAATAAAAAGGGAGTTAGGTGAGGGCCTCCGTTCAGGATGAGAGCAGTCAGGCCTTATATAACTTTTTTTCCCCTTTCAGCATGACAGTCTGTTCTTGGGTTTAAGAGGCCTGAGCTGTAACTGGGTGTAGGAGAACTGTGGGGTGAAGGGGTATTTTAGTCCTTAGTTAGTCCTGTAAGGCTTTAATGTGGCCTGCAGTCAGTAAAGTAACTGTTAGAATCACTTTAATTTGCTGGAGGGAGTCAGGACTGGCGCAGTTCCAACTAAGGCTGGCGTGGAGGAAGGTAAGATGGTGGCTTTTCGCGCCGCACTGCTCTAAGTCACAAAGTCTGGGTGCACTTACCTTCTCAGCCCCGAACTGCTTCTTCAATGAGGTGGGACCTCCTTGCCCCTATCTCGTTCCGGTGCGGTGTTGAAAAGCTACCACGGGACTACAGCCAAGTCCCCTACGGAGCTGGATGTCTGTCGGGTCAGCGGCCTTGAGCGATGTTGGAGGGACAAGTTGTTTGCAGCGGTGTAAGCTCCGGAGCGGAGCCCCGACCCTCCGGAGCTGGATGACACTGATGGCAGCCGACGATTGCGGTAGTAGCTTTGTGGCTATGTGCGGTCTCTTCTGGCTGCAAGGCATCTGGTCTCACTGTGGCTCTTTCCAAACACCCGCAGATAAAAAAGGAATATGACCACCTTATGGCCTCAGAGCTTAGTGTGTAAGCTTTAGGTGTAGGAAGGTTTAGGTTAGGAGTATGAAATTTCACAAAATAAACTTATAACAGCATTCTCTAACAGGAGATCATCTCTGCTGCGACTACTCAGCTAGGCAGCTAGCTCCGCCCCCCATATTAAATAAGTTTTAATACAAATCAGTTCTGTGGGAGGAACTTATTTTCTGGGTATTGACCAATATTATTTCTGAGTAAATAATTTCTGATTCTAAGTACTTTAGCCACTGTATTGACATTTTACTAAAGTCCCATCTTTACTTGATATTTTGCAACATTATACCATAATATTAGGACTACCTTCTAGGATCATATCTCACACCCATATTAAGGTTAAGTTGCACTTGCAAAGTAGACTATTATGGTTATATTATAAAATATAGATACCTTAAGTTCAGGTTTATCACCTCTCTTAGATTTTTACACACACCCCTTTTCCTAATTAGGACGAATACTAGTGCTCATCTATACAACATAAGCCATATACATTTACCCACTTAAACTTATCAGGCTATCTCATTATTTCGAGTATATTGACTCTGAGCTTTTGTAGCGCTATCCCACTCCCCCCATATTCTAGTATAGTTTAAACCATATATAGTGAAATATAGGTGGTATAATATATGCTCACATTTGTTGTAGCATCTCCAGTGATTCTAGTATAGCAGGAAGGGATCAATACAGTCACCCAACAGACTTATACAAGGCAGGCAGCATACACAAGATCTCCAGGAGGTCCAAAGAGCCAAATAAATTGGTCCAAAAATAATAATAATGCAGCAAGTGTTTTTATAAAAAGTAATAAACTTACTTTATTAAAAAGATTTTAAAACAAGCGACGCGTTTCTCAGCCACAGGCTGTTTCATCATTCTTAACATGATAACATCATGATAACATGACAGCTGATTCTTAACTTATAGTCTCACACAAGTAAGGTTAAGAAGCAGCTGTCTTATGAGCTTGAGCGAGCCTACACTACAAGGGCTCCAAAGTTACACCTGCAGCTTCATAATTAAGTGTAACTGAAGCATGAAGATGTTACTTGTCCCAGTGTCCCACTTGCCTTTTATCCCCTTGTGTCCTCTTTCTTGCCAGTATCTGCTGCTTTGATTTTCTATAGCACTGATCTGGTGCTGTGTGCCTTCCAGTACCTGCATGTCCTTTCTTGACATTTCATATGCTCTAGCAATCCTGATGGCTTTCTCAAGATTTAAATCTTCTTCCTGCAGCAGCTTTTCCTGAACTTCTTTAAACTTACTGCCCATCAGAATACGGTCTTTTATCATATCACCTGCATCATAAAAAGCACAGTCTTTGGCAAGCAAGCGCAGCTGTGTCACCCATTCATCCACAGATTCACCTCCACACTGATTCCTCTCATAAAACATTTTTCTCTGCACTGTGATGTTTTTCCTTGGATTGCAGTATGCTTCAAACTTTGCAAACAATACCTCTGTTTTTTTTTTTGTCATCTACAGTGATATCCCCGCTTGCCTGCCAGGCTTCATACATCACGTCCCTTTTGTCCCACACATATCAAAAAGTGTGCTGCCTTCTGTTGCTCAGTCCATCTGTCTGCATCTGGGCCTACAAACACAAGTTCAATCAACTCCCTCCACTTTGACCAATTGTCAGAAATGTTCCCTGACTCTAAATCCAGAGAAGGAATGTTCTTTGTGTTGCTGTTTGCTGCCATGTCACTTTTCACCCCACTTCTGGTACCATGTGATGATCTTTATAATGTATTAGCAAACAGCAAGGAGAGAGAACAAGAATACAGACTTTATTCAGCAGCATCCATCTTAACAATCACTGCCCGCCCCCTCCAATCACATGACTAAAATGTTAACTGTTTGTAGTGCACAGAGTGAACTAAGCATAACTACTGAACTTAAACTATAACATAAAGCATACACATCATTACAGGCAGTATGGAAAATGAAATCCCACCTAATAAAAATCCTTTGGTTTAATTAAAGACCCTCACTTTTTTCACATTTCCCGCTGCAGCTGATAAATAATAGTCTACACTAAGGAATGTATCCCAAGCACTACATACAGTCTGCTTGCCTTTGGCTTCATATTTACCTGCAAATGTTTGTTCACAAATCTGAATGGATGCACAAGTTTAAATCTATAGTCTTTACAAAATGTCTTCATAAAGGGCAAGTACTTTAAAAACTCCTGACTATTTTGTTATTACATTATAGCTAATGGAGCTTTCTAAAAGTTCAATTACAATATGTAGATAGATAGAACATATTTTAAATTCCTTAGTATTTACCATTAAACACAGTACATAAATCAAGTCTCTGTCATTCACCCAGAAAGAGAAATATGTACTATCTGCCCTCTCACGTTCCATTTCATTACATTTTCACGTTAAAATGATTACCTTGAAATATCAAATTCAATGAAATCCTTTTCGGCGTATTAAGTAATGTCATTCCAGACTTCCAACTGAAAGTTTTTGAAAATAATAAGGAAAAATGCTGGTATTCTCTAAGGCAAATGTAATAATATAAAGCTTTATTTCAGTCTCACGATTTCAAATCTAATAAAAAGATATGGGGGTTTGATCTTGATTGTAAAATGCTTTGCTAGTTTGGTACAAAATGTAGAAAAGTCTTAAAGTAACATGAAAGTCAAAATTAAACTTTACAGATTCAGCACATTTTAATTTACTTCTATTTTAAAAATGAGAAAAATCTTTTTTTTGCACACTTTTTAAAGCACCAGCCCCTGCTGAGCATGTGCAAGAGTTCACAGTTTATATGTACATGAGTCTGCAATTGGCTGATGGCTGTCACATGATACAGAGGACAGGGCAATGAAAGAAAATGTTGAAATTTGGCAGAAAAAATCTACTGCTTATTTCAAGTTCTAAAGCAAGTGTTATTGCATAGTATTAGTCTATTCTACTGTGATTATTGGTTCTTATAAGCAATTTGCTAATTGCTAACATTAATAGGGAGATAAGGATATTTCTTTCCTATACAAATTACCAAAATGCTTAAAGCTCTAGAATAAAAATAAAGTAGAAGACACCAAAGGAAAGTGTTGCTGTAATTTCAAAATTAATAGTAATGTGTCAGAGGACTTTACATTTTGTTCTATTAATTGCCAACCATCAAATGTAATTTTAATTTAAATTATTACAATTTTGTTTCCAATTAATTACTGGAAACTATGAAGTACACAGCAAAATGGAATTTTATTGTACATTACATAAAATATGTCATATTGTAATGTTATGTGCTGGGGTACAGCATTTTTGCAGATTATGCGTTGCACCATACAAGCAATAAGTAATTATTAAATTAACATTTAAGGAAATTGAAATCCAAATGCAGCATTTTAATTTTTGTCATATGCAAAACTTAACTGGTAATTCTTTGTACTCTGATTACAATGATGTATTGATCATGGAGTTGACCTGGATTCTTTTACATTGCTAGACTGTGTTTTCTAGTACAGATCGCAGCCTGTTTACCTTACTATCAATGCCATCTGAATACTACCCACAATATTTATTTGAACCTCTTAATTAATAAAACATTTTGTTAATTTAAGGTCATCAATATATTTTAAGGCTTAATAAATCTGTTAACTTAATGTTTCTAATGCCAGCCTATCATAATACTACACGTATTATGTTCTGAACACACTGCCGTAGATACAGGCAGTCTTTGGTCTAGCTCCCATCGCTACAGCGGTGTGTTCTGGACATAATACGTGTATTCGGTATATCATAAAATAGTGCTATATGGATTTCATCAATAAATAAAGGTAACTGTTATATATATTGATATGGTGGCTTTTGATACTGCAAATGCGAAAGGTATGTTTTAATTAAATAACAATATGTTGTTTTTAACATTAAAGAAAGATTTATCTTAAACACAAAACAAACCAATTTATTATATATATATATATATATATATATATATATATATATATATTAGTACAAAATATATAAGATGGCGCTATAAACAGCTCATATCCATGAGCTGTAAATAGTAAAAAAATTAAAAAAGGTTTAGGAAAATGTAAGTCTTATGATGTCCTTATAAGTGCTACTTATCACTAGCAAGGAATCAACAGCGTATATAATGTGCTATGCTAAAATGGACACATATAATACATATATGCTATTTTGTATAAAACATATAAACACAACCATACAGTATAGGTACAAACAATAACAAGATTAAAGAGCATATAAAACGTATATATGTATATATATGAAAGATATATGTATATTGCAATTATTATATGAAGATTAAAATATAATAAAATATAATATAATGTAAAAAAGCTACCTCTGATGAAGAAGGGAACAAATATACACACCCTTCGAAATGCTTAAAGTATATGTTTTTAGGCTGACAGCCTTCCGATGTTACGGATCACAGCCAAACTGTAATTTATAGAGAGTGTCTATAATTTGGATCTTTAAACCTATATTCAGGATCTTTGGTCTATAATCAGGAGTTATGCTGTATTGATACCTCATATCTTTGGGGTTAAATATTGTGAGTTTGCAATCTAACAATTAGTTTTTTTATTTGCACCTTAATAAAATGATATAACATTATTAGCCCCTTCTGGCTTTGTGTTTCTTTCCATGTTTATTGAGCTGCCTACGATTGGAATATTGAGGGTGTTATCATTGGAGATCGTTTGGAGGTGTTTGGAAGTTTCTAAATTAATAGGCAGCGATACCTGAGGATTGTGTATAATACACTAATTACTGGATCCATACTCTGGGAGGCGATCGACTATACACCATCTACTTACCTCATGGATTGAGGTCCTTGGAAGTAAGTACACATCTGATTGGGTGCAGGAATACCATTCACTGGAAGTATTTTCTATCATTGGGACTATGAACTCTTTTAAGAAGGGTCCAAAAAGGACTTTTAAGAAGGGTCCAAAAAGGACTTTTTTTACATTATATTATATTTTATTTTATTATATTTTAATCTTCATATAATAATTGCAATATACATATTTCTTTCATATATATATACATATATATGTTTTATATGCTCTTTAATCTTGTTACTGTTTGCGCCTATACTGTATGGTTGTGTTTATATGTTTTACACAAAATAGCATATATGTATTATATGTGTCCATTTTAGCATAGCACATTATATAAGCTGTTGATTCCTTGCTAGTGATAAGTAGCACTTATAAGGACATCATAAGACTTACATTTTCCTAAACCTTTTTAATGTTTTAATTATTTACAGCTCATAGATATGAGCTGTTTATAGCGTCATCTTATATCTTTTGTACTATTATCCTTTGGATAAGTCTGAGGGACTCATCTTAGTCTTTTGAGACTGGCTGCTTAGTATTTTCTGTGTATATATATATATATATATTATAGAAATAATATACCACAGAATTAGGACTCCTGTAAGTGTGAGCGCATTTGGGGCTTGTCTGGGGACACTCTTTGTCAGACATTCTAGTCTTTGTTCTTATATATATATATATATATATATATATATATATATATATATATACACATACACATATAGTTCAGTCCACAAGCACAGGCACTCAGTGGTCTTGAGTAAAAAAATCAAGTTTATTCAATCAAGATTAAAAAGACAAAAGAAGACACAGAGCGCATCCCACTCTAAGTGTAACACCATTTTAATGGAACAGAAATCAAAGTGGAACTTGGTGATAGTGCTTTTAAATATTGTTCATCTTGTACGTGTGATTTATACACTTTGATTTCTGTTCCATTAAAATGGTGTTACACTTAGAGTGGGATGCGCTCTGTGTCTTCTTTTGTTTTCTAGCACTTCTCAGGATCAGGAACACAGCCCTGTATCACACTGTGGAGCTGCACCCACTCGCTACACTGAACTTGGGAAGTATTTTAACCCCTTGTTACCTCGTTCTTCTTTTTCAACTGTATTGTTGCTATTAATCTGTATAAGCATTTATATTGCAGTATGATATATCCAACTATATAACAAGTGTTATACAGACTATTATATAACTTGCTATTCCTTTACTTTATATCGTATAAGGTTGGGTCCTAATTGCCTGTTGTTGTCTTTGTTAAAGTCAAAGCACAGAGTCACTATATTGGCTAATATATCTACACCCCGTTATACTAATTTCTCTTTGACCATATTCCCATTTGGGTTAATTAGATATTACTAGATTCCTCTAAGACCATAAGTGGAATTTAATTTTGACTGGGAAGCGCAGTTTTTTTGTCTAAATTTCTTTTTAAGATTAAAAAGACATAACGTTTCGACACATTGATGTGCCTTTGTCAAATGTCAAGATATACAGCAAGAAAAACCTAAAAACAATGACAAACATATATCAAACCAATCCTTATATACCCATCTTGTAGCTTCATACAGCTTAAGCGTACCACCATTCAGCACATGTAAGTGACGTCATCAGAGTGCGCCAACGTGCGTAACGTCATGACATACGTAGCCACATTGCCATAACAACGTTGTATACGTAACACAGAGAGTAACGCTAACGGTTACACTTGTAAAAGGAAAGGTGATGGTAAATATTGATACCTAATTTTATCACTCAATATAGCTGTTAAAAAACATATAGGGCAAAAATTGTCAAAATGCTTAAGTCATAGCATTATATAATGCACATATCGCACCATACTGGGTGATTAAGGGATCAAATTGAACCCCTCTAATAAAACAGCAAGTAGTGTGTGATAAAGTTAAAACAAAATCGATGCACACTTAAGAACAATGTAATACTATATTATATGGTACTCAGTATAAATCCAAATACCGGATGGCAAATAAGGCTACGTTTACAAAGCCAATTATTACATGCACATGAACCCACATTAGTCATGCCAAAAGACATGTACTGCCTTGATATGAAAATGAATGTTAAATGTATTGGAACACTTCATAGCCCAATGGAGTATATTAGAAACTTTCAGTAGGTATATAGATCACATCCTTCAATAGAAGTGGCTGAAGTCCAGAGAGGTGTTGAGGCCCCTTGGGGCTAGAGTGTCCATCCGCTAAATCCACTTGCTCTCAAGTTGTAGCAATTTCTTTGCTCATTTGCCACCCCTAGGCATGGGGAGTATATGATCGATCAACATTGATCGCAAACTTGAAACAGCATGCTTAAACTTAGTGAAGTGGCATGCCACTGGCTGGTCTGATTCACCCTTGGTGAGTGCCTCACAAATGGTACAACGATGATTGGCCATCCGCTCACGGAAGGTGGTTACCGTTTTCCCAATGTAAACCCTTGAACATAGGCATATCAACATGTACACACGAAGGTACTAGTGGAAGACAACCTATGACGTATCGTGTACCTGTGGTTATTGTGTGGATGTTGGAACGTATTGCCCCTAAGCATATCATTACAAGTGATACAACTCCCACATGGTAAATAGCCCATCTTAGCTGATTTCAACCATGTCTCCTTTTTATAGTGTTTCACAGGATCAGTTTTGACCAACAGGTCTCTTTTGTTGTTTGCCCTGCGGTACACTATCCTGGGGGCAGAAGTCCTCTGGAATGGAAGTGTGGTGTCTGTCTCCACTATTGGCCAATGTCGTCACACAGCCTTTGCCAGGTATTCACATCTGGGTGCATATGTGGTAATCACATTAAGTTGTTGTCCAGAATTAGCGTTGGCCAAGATATCGGTGTTCACAACAGCTTCAGTGTTCAGCAGCCTCTCCTGGATAGCTCCAATTTCTTCCCTGGCATAGCCTCTTGATGAGAGTTTGTCTCCCATCTCAATTAATTGTGCTTGCATCATGGGTTTCTTACTGTTATTCCTGATGACCCGGGTCAGCTGCAAGGTGACAATCCTTTCTTTTGGTGCCTGGGATGAAAGCTTCTATCATCAAGCAAAGAATTGTGATCTGCATTCTCACTGGGGTCTTACTGTTTGAGAAAGTTTTTAATATACTCCATTGGGCTATGAAGTGTTCCAAAACATTTAACATTCATTTTGATATCTAGGCAGTACATGTCTTTTGGCATGACTAATGTGGGTTCATATGCATGTAATAATTGGCTTTGTAAACTTAGCCTTATTTGCCATCCGGTATTTGGATTTATACTGAGTACCATATAATATAGTATTACATTGTTCTTAAGTGTGCATCGTTTTTGTTTTTTTTGCCCTATATGTTTTTTAACAGCTATATTGTGTGATAAAATTAGGTATCCATATATACCATCACCTTTCCTTTTACAAGTGTAACTGTTAGCGTTACTCTCTGTGTTATGTATACAACATTGCTATGGCAACGTGGCTACGTACGTTATGACGTTACGCACGTTGGCGCACTCTGATGACGTCACTTACATGTGCTGAATGGCGGTATGCTTAAGCTGTATGAAGCTACAAGATGGGTATATAAGGATTGGTTTGATATATGTTTGTCATTGTTTTTAGGCTTTTCTTGCTGTATTTCTTGACATTTGACAAAGGCACAGCAATGTGTCGAAACATTATGTCTTTTTATTCTTGATTGAATAAACGTGATTTTTTACTCAAGACCAATGAGTGCCTGTGCTTTTGGACTGAACTGGATACACTTTGCAGTGCACCGTGGCACTTTATATGTCTGTGAGATTGTGCTGTCCCCTTCGGGATATGTATATATATATATATATATATATATATATATATATATTGCTTTGGTGTTTCTTGATCTGCGCTGTGTATGTTGCAAATGGTTATTTTGCTCTAATTAGTTCCTCCTGATATATTTCAATGGCAGTACTGGGCAATCAAAAACTAAAAGTGAGATTTAAATGTGCTCACCTTGTTTAACCTCAAACTAGTAATGTCGCAAATTGTTCATCGGCGAATAGTTCCAGGCGAACATAGCATGTTCGCGTTTGCCTCGGCGGGCGAACATATGCAATGTTTGATCCGCCCCCTATTCGTCATCATTGAGTAAACTTTTACCCTGTACCTCACAGTCAGAATACACATTACAGCAAAAAAGCAGCAGATACTCCCTCCCAGACCCTCCCACCTCCTGGACAGCATCCATTTTAGATTCATTTGGAAGCTGCATTCTTAGTGAGAGGAGGGACAGTGTAGCTGCTGCAGATTTAATAGGGAAATCGATAGCTAGGCTAGTGTATTCAGTGTCCACTACAGTCCTGAAGGACTCATCTGATCTCTGCTGTAAGGACAGCACCCCAAAAAGCCCTTTTTAGGGCTAGAACATCAGTCTGCTTTTTTTTTTCTGTGTAATCTAATTGCAGTTGCCTGCCTGCCAGCGTGTGTGTCAGGCTCACAGCGTATACTGTGCCCACTTGCCCAGTGCCACCACTCATATCTGGTGTAACAGTAGTGTACATTTAAAAAAAAAAAAAACTTTTTTGACTGTGAAATAATAGCAGACAGCTGCCAGTACCCAAGATGGCCGCCAATAAGGCAGATGGGGAGGGTTAGAGAGCTGTTTTGGGTGGGATCAGGGAAGTTGGGGGCTAAGGGGGGATGCTACACCACAGCATATGTAAATATGCTAAAAAAATAAATTAAAAAACCTTTTATTTTAGTACTGGCAGACTTTCTGGTGGGGACAATTGTGGGGTGGGGGAGGGAAGGGAGCTGTTTGGGAGGGATCAGGGGGTCTGATGTGTCAGATGGGAGGCTGATCTCTACACTAAAGCTAAAATTAACCCTATAAGCTCCCTACAAACTACCTAATTAACCCCTTCACTGCTAGCCATAATACACGTGTGATGCGCAGCAGCATTTACCGGCCTTCTAATTACCAGAAAGCAAGTCATATATGTCTGCCATTTCTGAACAAAGGGGATCCCAGAGAAGCATTTACAACCCTTTGTGCCATAATTGCACAAGCTGTTTGTAAATAATTTCAGTGAGAAACCTAAAATTGCGAAAAAATTTAAAGTTTTTTTTAAATTTGATTGATTTTGGCGGTGAAATGATGGCATTAAATGTACCAAAATGGGCCTAGATCAATACTTTGGGTTGTCTACTACACTACACTTAAGCTAAAATTAACTCTACAAGCTGCCTACATGCTCCCTAATTAACCCCTTCACTGCTGGGCATTAAACACGTGTGGTGCGCAGTGGCATTTAGCAGCCTTCTAATTACCAAAAAGCAACGCCAAAGCCATATAAGTCTGCTATTTCTGAACAAAGGGGATCCCAGAGAAGCATTTACAACCATTTATGCCATAATTGCATAAGTTGTTTGTAAATAATTTCTGTGAGAAACCTAAAGTTTGTGAAAAAGTGAACATTTTTTTTTTATTTGATCGCATTTGGCAGTGAAATGGTGGCATTAAATATACCAAAATGGGCCTAGATCAATACTTTGGGTTGTCTACTACACTACACTTAAGCTAAAATTAACTCTATAAGCTGCCTTCATGCTCCCTAATTAACCCCTTCACTGCTGGGCATAAAACACGTGTGGTGCGCAGTGGCATTTAGCAGCCTTCTAATTACCAAAAAGCAACGCCAAAGCCATATAAGTCTGCTATAATGGCATGTCTGGCACACAGTGTTTGGGCAAGGGTCCATCTGACCACTGATACCTGGTCTGCAAAGCATGGTCAGGGCAGGTATATCACCTACACTGCTCACTGTGAAGCGGGCATAACCCTTACACTACCTGATCGATACAACATCATACCTGATGTTTTAAAGCACGTTATTCCAAACAATTTAGGAATGTTAGGTGATTTATGCCCTATATGGATTAAAACCAGACTCTGCATCAACTATGTAATTTTCCATGGGTGTTTTGCCATGGATCCCCCTCCGGCATGCCACAGTCCAGGTGTTAGTCCCCCTTGAAACAACTTTTCCATCACTATTGTGGCCAGAAAGAGTCCCTGTGGGTTTTAAAATTCGCCTGCCTATTGAAGTCTGGCGGTTCGCCCGGTTCGCCCGTTCGCAAACTGTTTTGGAAGTTTGCGTTCGCCGTTCGCGAACCCAAATTTTTATGTTCGCGACATCACTACTGGCTGCTGCATGTAGGCAGCTTTTAGAGTTAATTTTAGCTTAAGTGTAGTGTAGTAGACAACCCAAAGTATTGATCTAGGCCCATTTTGGTATATTCCTCTTAGGATATTCCCAAAAGGAAACAACAGATCAATGGATTTTAATTAACAAGCAAATTCCACCCCATGGTAGAATTTTGTGATGAAACAAAGAAAATACTTTTTTATATTGAATGATTCATCTGAAACATTTTTTTTTTGCCTGTGCACATGGCTATTGTGAAGTTTGAGACTTACAAGCCAAATTACATGTATATGATCAATACCATGGGGCTGATTCATCACGCTCCAAATGGCTCACAAGAAATAGGAGTTAAGAAGCAGCTGTCTTAAGACCGCTGCTCCTTAACTCGTCCGCCACCTCTGAGGCAGCAGCCAGTAGTGATGTCGCGAACATAAAAATTTGGGTTCGCGAACGGCGAACTTCCAAAACAGTTTGCGAACGGGCGAACCGGGCGAACCGCCATAGACTTCAATAGGCAGGCGAATTTTAAAACCCACAGGGACTCTTTCTGGCCACAATAGTGATGGAAAAGTTGTTTCAAGGGGACTAACACCTGGACTGTGGCATGCCGGAGGGGGATCCATGGCAAAACACCCATGGAAAATTACATAGTTGATGCAGAGTCTGGCTTTAATCCATATAGGGCATAAATCACCTAACATTCCTAAATTGTTTGGAATAACGTGCTTTAAAACATCAGGTATGATGTTGTATCGATCAGGTAGTGTAAAGGTTATGCCCGCTTCACAGTGAGCAGTGTAGGTGATATACCTGCCCTGACCATGCTTTGCAGACTAGGTATCAGTGGTCAGATGGACCCTTGCCCCAACACTGTGTGCCAGACATGCCATTATAGCAGACTTATATGGCTTTGGCGTTGCTTTTTGGTAATTAGAAGGCTGCTAAATGCCACTGCGCACCACACGTGTTTTATGCCCAGCAGTGAAAAGGTTAATTAGGGAGCATGTAGGCAGCTTTTAGAGTTAATTTTAGCTTAAGTGTAGTGTAGTAGACAACCCAAAGTATTGATCTAGGCCCATTTTGGTATATTTAATGCCACCATTTCACCGCCAAATGAGATCAAATGAAAATAAATTGTTCACTTTTTCACAAACTTAAGTTTACTCACAGAAATTATTTACAAACAACTTATGCAATTATGGCATAAATGGTTGTAAATGCTTCTCTGGGATCCCCTTTGTTCAGAATTAGCAGACATATGGCTTAGGCTTTGCTTTTTGGTAATTAGAAGGTGAAAAGAAATAAACAGCAACATGGAAAGATATTCAGCAACAAGAACTAAAGTTTCTCTATCTTACTCCAGAGAGGAGAAGTTTGTCTGAAATACCAACACATTTCTACTCCAGGGATATCAAGATTTTCACCTGCCAAAAGTTTCTGCATACCAGCTGGAAACATCTTTACCACAGATAGGGATTACATCCACTCCACGCTTCCAACATACCTCACGTTTGAGGTAGTGATGTCGCGAACCTAAAAATTTGGGTTCGCGAACGGAGAACTCGAACTTCCACAAAAGTTTGCGAACCGGCGAACCGGGTGAACCGCCATAGACTTCAATAGGCAGGTGAATTTTAAAACCCACAGGGACTCTTTCTGGCCACAATAGTGATGGAAAAGTTGTTTCAAGGGCACTAACACCTGGACTGTGGCATGCCGGAGGGGGATCCGCGGCAAAACTCCTATGGAAAATGACATAGTTTATGCAGAGTCTGGTTTTAATCCATAAAGGGCATAAATCACCTAACATTCCTAAATTGTTTGGAATAACGTGCTTTAAAACATCAGGTATGATGTTGTATCGATCAGGTAGTGTAAGGGTTACGTGTAAGGGTTACGCCCGCTTCATAGTGCGGCTTCATAGTGCGCAGTGTAGGTGATATATCTGCCCTGACCATGCTTTGCAGACTAGGTATCAGTGGTCAGATGGACCCTTGCCCCAACACTGTGTGCCAGACATGCCATTATAGCAGACTTATATGGCTTTGGCGTTGCTTTTTGGTAATTAGAAGGCTGCTAAATGCCACTGCGTACCACACGTGTTTTATGCCCAGCAGTGAAGAGGTTAATTAGGGAGCATGTAGGCAGCTTTTAGAGTTAATTTTAGCTTAAGTGTAGTGTAGTAGACAACTCAAAGTATTGATCTAGGCCCATTTTGGTATATTTAATGCCACCATTTCACCGCCAAATGAGATAAAATGAAAATAAATTGTTCACTTTTTCACAAACTTAAGGTTTCTCACAGAAATTATTTACAAACAACTTATGCAATTATGGCATAAATGGTTGTAAATGCTTCTCTGGGATCCCCTTTGTTCAGAATTAGCAGACTTATATGGCTTAGGCTTTGCTTTTTGGTAATTAGAAGGCTGCTAAATGCCACTGCGCACCACACGTGTTTTATGCCCAGCAGTGAAGGGGTTAATTAGGGAGCATGTAGGCAGCTTGTAAAGTTAATTTTAGCTTAAGTGTAGTGTAATAGACAACCCAAAGTATTGATCTAGGCCCATTTTGGTATATTTAATGCCACAGTTTCACCGCCAAATGCGATCAAATAAAAAAAAATTGTTCACTTTTTCACAAACTTTAGGTTTCTCACAGAAATTATTTACAAACAACTTATGCAATTATGGCATAAATGGTTGTAAATGCTTTTCTGGGATCCCCTTTGTTCAGAAATAGCAGACTTATATGGCTTTGGCGTTGCTTTTTGGTAATTAGAAGGCTACTAAATGACACTGCGCACCACACGTGTTTTATGCCCAGCAGTGAAGGGGTTAATTAGGGAGCATGTAGGGAGCTTGTATAGTTAATTTTAGCTTAAGTGTAGTGTAGTAGACATCCCAAAGTATTGAACTAGGCCCATTTTGCTATATTTCATACCACCATTTCACCGACAAATGCGATCAAATTTAAAAAAAACTTAAATTTTTTCGCAATTTTAGGTTTCTCACTGAAATTATTTACAAACAGCTTGTGCAATTATGGCACAAATGGTTGTAAATGCTTCTCTGGGATCCCCTTTGTTCAGAAATAGCAAACATATATGACTTTGGCGTTGCTTTCTGGTAATTAGAAGGCCGCTAAAAGCTGCTGCGCATCACACGTGTATTATGGATAGCAGTGAAGGGGTTAATTAGGTAGTTTGCAGGGAGCTTGCAGGGTTAATTTTAGCTTTAGTGTAGAGATCAGCCTCCCACCTGACACATCAGACCCCCTGATCCCTCCCAAACAGCTCCCTTCCCTCCCCCATCCCACAATTGTCCCTGCCATCTTAAGTACTGGCATAAAGTCTGCCAGTACTAAAATAAAAGGTTTTTATTTTATTTTTATTTTTTTAGCATATTTACATATGCTGTGGTGTAGCATCCCCCCTTAGCCCCCAACCTTCCTGATCCCCCCCAAAACAGCTCTCTAACCCTCCCCATCTGCCTTATTGGCGGCTATCTTGGGTACTGGCTGCTGTCTGCTATTATTTCACAGTCAAAAAAGTGTTGTTTTTTTTAAATTTACACTACTGTTACACCAGATATGAGTGGTGGCACTGGGCAAGTGGGCACAGTATACGCTGTTAGCCTGACACACACGCTGGCAGGCAGGCAACTGCAATTAGATTACACAGGAAAAAAAAAAAAGCAGACTGATGTTCTAGCCCTAAAAAGGGCTTTTTGGGGTGCTGTCCTTACAGCAGAGATCAGATGAGTCCTTCAGGACTGTAGTGGACACTGAATACACTAGCCTAGCTATCGATTTCCCTATTAAATCAGCAGCAGCTACACTGTCCCTCCTCTCACTAAGAATGCAGCTTCCAAATTAATCTAAAATGGATGCTGTCCAGGAGGTGGGAGGGTCTGGGAGGGAGGGTCTGCTGCTGATTGGCTGTAATATGTCTTCTGACTGTGAGGTACAGGGTCAAAGTTTACTCAATGATGAGGAATAGGGGGCGGACCGAACATCGCATATGTTCGCCGTCCGCGGAAAACGCGAACATGCTATGTTCGCTGGGAACTATTTGCCAGCGAACTATTTGCGACATCACTAGCGGCCAGCAATTCACCCAATTGGACGATTGGCCGCAGATCTGCAGGGGACGGCATTGCACAAGCAGTTCACCAGAACTGCTTGTGCAATGATAAATGCAGACATTTATCGATGTGTGGCGGACATGATAACTACAGCAGATCATGTCTGTCTGCATTTTCATAAATCGGCGCCTATGTATTGTGGTAATTAACCTTTTAATAGATGTGTGTTAATTTTTAAGTGTTTTAGAACTCATTTTCCGTGTTTCTATGATAGATAATATGATATATAAAATGATACAGTTGCTTTTTAGTTTGGATGCAGATGTATAAATCTTTGATTAATGTTTCAAGAATTACCCATTTCTCTTTTTACCTAGGAATCCATTCAGATAGATGTCAGATATATTCACTTCCGTTACTTTGGCATTTGGTGATGCCATTGAAAAATAGAACTGTCATCCAAAGACACTGTATCCTTTGCATCATTTATATGACATATATGACGAAATAAAAGATGGAACGTTTTCTTCATAAAAAGTAGCTGTCAAGCCATATCTTCTGGCAGTATTATAGTTTCAAAGTTTGTTTTAGATGCATTGAAATTTCCTTAGACAGTGGATAAAATATATCAGTAATTGGTTTATAAAGAATCCTTAGGTGTTGAACGCCTACACAAGACCTTTTTTTAGGATTGGAATTTCATATGTCTAGAAGATATGTTTTGATGACAACTTCATTAAACCCTTACTGTGAAAATATGCACTTTTTTTTGTATTCGTGTGTTGAGGTTTTCCCATAAATCAGCTCAGAACTTGCATTAATGAGCACAAGACTACAGAATGCCAATTAGCCTTTATATAGGCTTCTCAGCACTTTTTGTATTCATGTGATTTCAAATATATTGAAATAAAGCAACAGACTTCATGGCAGGTACTCTGTTGACTTTGTTGCAAACGTTTATAATGTGACTGCCTTAGTTTCAATCCACTTTAATAGAAAAGAGCATGTGTGATTCCACATTGGAGCAGAATAACAAGGTGACTATCAACAAAGAAGATGGGAATAAGCAGTTGCTTAGTTTTATATACTAGCATCTGTTATGTCAGCAATATATATTATAAAGCATTATAGAGAATTACTTTTTTTTAACAATGGATTAGTGATATAATTAGCAGTAATATTCTAGAGCATGTTATCATTGCACTATTACTTGAACAGAACCCCCACAGTTCTGAATAGATAATCTACTAGTGACCCTGAGCTAAAAATAGGCAGTGTTTGGTGGCTACAAGACTTCTAATTCTCAGCAGCTTCATAACCACCCTTCCCTAAATGTCCCTGACTCAGCCCTCCTCACTCCCAAGGTAGCACATTAGATATTTTCCCATCCCCTAATCTGAATGCAAGATCAACACCTAAAAATGAAACACACCCATTAAATACAAAACAAAAAATTATCACCTCTTCTAAGATAATGCTACATTTATCCTGATTCCAGCAATGATTTTCTTCAACTACTTATGCTCAAGCTACAGATGGTCCCACACAGTCTCTCTGTTTACGTCATACTCAGAGCCCAGTACAAATTCCCTCCTAGGTGCAGACTTATTTTGCTCTTTTTTAAATAATTCACCATACAGAAAGCAGCTGAGATGGTCTAGTGTCATAAATGAGATCACCTTACTTCAGATGAGTTACTAATGGTGTAATCACCCTGCTCATCATCCTTACTTTTTTCCATATCTTTCACTAATCATCCTTCATTTTGTGTGTGTATGTGTGTGTGTGTATGTGTGTGTGTGTGTGTATGTTTCTATGTTTGTATGTGTTTATGTGTGCGTGTGTATGTATGTGTATATGTGTGTGTGTGTATGTGTGTATGTGTGTGTATGTGTGCATTTGTTTGTGTGCATCTGTGTGTGTGTATGTGTTTATGTGTGCGTGTGTATGTGTATATGTGTGTGTGTGTATATATATAGATAGATAGATGATAGATAGATATATGTGTGTGTATGGGTGTGTTTGTCCCTTTTTTCTGTTTACTAAAAACAAAACCTGATCTAGGTAACATGGAATTTCTAACCATGCTCATTATGACAAAACATAATCGTGTTACCTTTCTTTTATTACTGTCAGGGTATCTGTGAAGTAACATTAAATAAACTACATATGTATCACACAATTTAATATTTCATGTCAGCTTATATCTCCCCTGACATGAGTTGAGTGGGCTATAGCCATAACAGACCAACCCCCCTTGTTCTGAAACACAGATTTGTAGAACAAAGAAATAGACACTTGTAAAACTCAGGATGTTACTTTAAAGAGGATCTTTCTTCTATGTAATAATATTATCAGGTAATAACCCCATGGGGGGAGGGAGCCCAAGAGTCTAAGACTTTCAGGAAATGCAACCACTTAGCATGCAAAAGCTAAGTACCCCATGCTGGGTTATAATACACATCTCCCCAGACAAACTGACAATGTAAATCTTGTTTTTTTAAAAGGAGAAGTTAGAATTTCATATATAATGAAATTGTGTATTGTTCAAATGTTTCTTTTTTACTCAGATCATATTAAAAAATATCTATATATATGTATTGATCTGAAAATTATACTATATTGGATGAATGTCTGCTGTGTCTGATGTGTTCCAAAATCTCAGAATAATAACATGTTTTTGCTCTTCTATTTTTCAGACATCTGATGTACAATTTAGGTTTCAAATATGACTAGTAGTTACTTCAAAGTTTACTTCCAATAACATATATAATATAAAATGGTGACTGGGAAATAAAATATATACCAGTATATCAAATGAACTGATATACAAATAAAGTCAGATAAACATATATATTTTATTGGTTTATACTACTAGTCCCCTCATAAAAATGTAACTTTAAAATGCATCTTTTAAAATATTATAAGTAGTATATCATGTTTAGTATGAAAATACTCAGATTAAAAAGTAATAAATTGCCCCATACATATTGGACATATTGGTTACAGATTCTAAGTGCATTTTAACAAACACTTTAAAATATATATATTATTAGCAGTATTTGATAACTAAACAGTTTTTCTGTGTTTGCTGCCCCCTAATGGACTAAAACTGGTATAACAGCCAAACAGGTTGACTGTTAAAACCCATACATTCCCAGTAAGCCAATGAAATGTTAAGCTTTGTAGGGCCAATTAGAGACAAGCTTCGATTAAGAGTGTATCCAAATCTATTAAATGATTAAGAAATGGGGAGGAGTTTGGTCTCAGACAAAAAATCCTTGCACAAAGAAAATGGGCCTATTTGCTGGAAATTTTCTTGGTGACTTTTGCAATCCTGCTTGCTGCCATTTTTGCTTACAGAAAGACAAGAGTGTGCAAACACAGGCCTAGATTTGGAGTTTGGCGGTAGATGGGCTGTTAACGCTCCGCGGGCTTTTTTCTGGCCGCAGCATAAAATTAACTCTGGTATCGAGAGTTCAAAAAAATGCTGCTTTAGGCTCCAAAAAAGGAGCATAGAGCATTTTTACCACAAATGCAACTCTCGATACCAGAGTTGCTTACGGACGCGGCCAGCCTCAAAAACGTGCTCGTGCACGATTCCCCCATAGGAAACAATGGGGCTGTTTGAGCTGAAAAAAAACCTAACACCTGCAAAAAAGCCGCGTTCAGCTCCTAACGCAGCCCCATTGTTTGCTATGCGGAAACACTTCCTACGTCTGCACCTAACACTCTAACATGTACCCCGAGTCTAAACACCCCTAACCTTACACTTATTAACCCCTAATCTGCCGCCCCCGCTATCGCTGACCCCTGCATTATATTATTAACCCCTAATCTTCCGTTCCGTAAACCGCCGCAACTTACAATATCCCTATGTACCCCTAATCTGCTGCCCCTAACACCGCCGACCCCTGTATTATATTTATTAACCCCTAACCTGCCCCCCACAACGTCGCCGCCAGCTACTTACAATAATTAACCCCTAATCTGCCGAGCGGACCTGAGCGCTACTATAATAAAGTTATTAACCCCTAATCCGCCTCACTAACCCTATCATAAATAGTATTAACCCCTAATCTGCCCTCCCTAACATCGCCGACACCTAACTTCAATTATTAACCCCTAATCTGACGACCGGAGCTCATCGCTACTATAATAAATGGATTAACCCCTAAAGCTAAGTCTAACCCTAACACTAACACCCCCTAACTTAAATATAATTTAAATCTAACGAAATTAATTAACTCTTATTAAATAAATTATTCCTATTTAAAGCTAAATACTTACCTGTAAAATACATCCTAATATAGCTACAATATAAATTATAATTATATTATAGCTATTTTAGGATTAATATTTATTTTACAGGTAACTTTGTAATTATTTTAACCAGGTACAATAGCTATTAAATAGTTAAGAACTATTTAATAGTTACCTAGTTAAAATAATAACAAAATTACCTGTAAAATAAATCCTAACCTAAGTTATAATTAAACCTAACACTACACTATCAATAAATTAATTAAATAAACTACCTACAATTACCTACAATTAACCTAACACTACACTATCAATAAATAAATTAAATACAATTGCTACAAATAACTACAATTACATAAACTAACTAAAGTACAAAAAATAAAAAAGAACTAAGTTACAAAAAATAAAAAAATATTTACAAACATAAGAAAAATATTACAACAATTTTAAACTAATTACACCTACTCTAAGCCCCCTAATAAAATAACAAAGACCCCCAAAATAAAAAAATGCCCTACCCTATTCTAAATTAATAGAGTTAAAAGCTCTTTTACCTTACCAGCCCTGAACAGGGCCCTTTGCGGGGCATGCCCCAAGAAAATCAGCTCTTTTGCCTGTAAAAAAAAAAATACAATACCCCCCCCCCCAACATTACAACCCACCACCCACATACCCCTAATCTAACCCAAAAACCCCTTAAATAAACCTAACACTAAGCCCCTGAAGATCTTCCTACCTTGTCTTCACCATACCAGGTTCACCGATCCGTCCTGGCATCCGGTGCTGAAGAGGTCCAGAAGAGGCTCCAAAGTCTTCCTCCTATCCGGCAAGAAGAGGACATCCGGACCGGCAAACATCTTCTCCAAGCGGCATCTTCGATCTTCTTCCATCCGGTGCGGAGCGGGTCCATCTTGAAGCAGCCGACGCGGATCCATCCTCTTCTTCCGGCGTCTCCCGACGAATGACGGTTCCTTTAAGGGACGTCATCCAAGATGGCGTCCCTCGAATTCCGATTGGCTGATAGGATTCTATCAGCCAATCGGAATTAAGGTAGGAATATTCTGATTGGCTGATGGAATCAGCCAATCAGAATCAAGTTCAATCCGATTGGCTGATCCAATCAGCCAATCAGATTGAGCTCGCATTCTATTGGCTGTTCCGATCAGCCAATAGAACGCGAGCTCAATCTGATGGACCCGCTCCGCACTGGATAGAAGAAGATCGAAGATGCCGCTTGGAGAAGATGTTTGCTGGTCCGGATGTCCTCTTCTTGCCGGATAGGAGGAAGACTTTGGAGCCTCTTCTGGACCTCTTCAGCACCGGATGCCAGGACGGATCGGTGAACCTGGTATGGTGAAGACAAGGTAGGAAGATCTTCAGGGGCTTAGTGTTAGGTTTATTTAAGGGGGGTTTGGGTTAGATTAGGGGTATGTGGGTGGTGGGTTGTAATGTTGGGGGGGTATTGTATTTTTTTTTTTACAGGCAAAAGAGCTGATTTTCTTGGGGCATGCCCCGCAAAGGGCCCTGTTCAGGGCTGGTAAGGTAAAAGAGCTTTTAACTCTATTAATTTAGAATAGGGTAGGGCATTTTTTTATTTTGGGGGTCTTTGTTATTTTATTAGGGGGCTTAGAGTAGGTGTAATTAGTTTAAAATTGTTGTAATATTTTTCTTATGTTTGTAAATATTTTTTTATTTTTTGTAACTTAGTTCTTTTTTATTTTTTGTACTTTAGTTAGTTTATGTAATTGTAGTTATTTGTAGCAATTGTATTTAATTTATTTATTGATAGTGTAGTGTTAGGTTAATTGTAGGTAATTGTAGGTAGTTTATTTAATTAATTTATTGATAGTGTAGTGTTAGGTTTAATTGTAACAGGTTAGGATTTATTTTACAGGTAATTTTGTCATTATTTTAACTAGGTAGCTATTAAATAGTTATTAACTGTTTAATAGCTATTGTACCTGGTTAAAATAAATACAAAGTTGCCTGTAAAATAAATATTAATCCTAAAATAGCTATAATATAATTATAATTTATATTGTAGCTATATTAGGATGTATTTTACAGGTAAGTATTTAGCTTTAAATAGGAATAATTTATTTAATAAGAGTTAATTAATTTCGTTAGATTTAAATTATATTTAAATTAGGGGGGTGTTAGTGTTAGGGTTAGACTTAGCTTTAGGGGTTAATCCATTTATTATAGTAGCGATGAGCTCCGGTCGTCAGATTAGGGGTTAATAATTGAAGTTAGGTGTCGGTGATGTTAGGGAGGGCAGATTAGGGGTTAATACTATTTATGATAGGGTTAGTGAGGCAGATTAGGGGTTAATACTATTTATGATAGGGTTAGTGAGGCAGATTAGGGGTTAATAACTTTATTATAGTAGCAGTGAGGTCCGGTCGGCAGATTAGGGGTTAATAAGTGTAGGCAGTTGTCGGCGACGTTGAGGGGGGCAGATTAGGGGTTAATAAATATAATATAGGGGTCGGCGGTGTTAGGGGCAGCAGATTAGGGGTACATAAGGATAACGTAGGTGGCAGCGCTTTGCGGTCGGCAGATTAGGGGTTAAAAAAATTTAATCGAGTTGCGGCGATGTGGGGGGACCTCGGTTTAGGGGTACATAGGTAGTTTATGGGTGTTAGTGTACTTTAGAGTACAGTAGTTAAGAGCTTTAGAAACCGGCGTTAGCCCAGAAAGCTCTTAACTCCTGCTTTTTTCCTGCAGCTGGAGTCTTGTCGTTAGAATTCTAACGCTCACTTCAGAAACGACTCTAAATACCGGCGTTAGAAAGATCCCATTGAAAAGATAGGATACGCAATTGACGTAAGGGGATCTGCGGTATGGAAAAGTCGCGGCTGAAAAGTGAGCGTTAGACCCTTTCCTGACTGACTCCAAATACCGGCGGTAGCCTAAAACCAGCGTTAGGAGCCTCTAACGCTGGTTTTCACGGCTACCGCCGAACTCTAAATCTAGGCCACAGTTTTCTGTAAGCCAAATCTATTGGGACACTCTTTGTGGATTAGAGATTTTCAGGATACATTCTCTTCCAACTGTTCATAATTCCCCTAAAAATATGACAATAGACATGCTTGGATATTGAACCCTAACCTGGAGCAGGTAAAGTATACGCGATTGTTAAGTATATTTAATATTTAAATCAAAGGTATTCTATGGCTATAATTAAATTGTAGCTGTGATTTAAAAGGGTATCTTGTACTTTAAATGTATGTCCAATTGGCATGTGTAGCTTAGAAATAATTATATTGATGCTAAGTTATTTTATTGCTAGGAAAAATAATTGGTATTTTGGTGTTTATAAGTCAGTTTTATTTATTGTGAAATCTCTTAAGAACTGCATATAAATTGGATATTGTGTTAATAATATAGAAGTTTTCTGATTGTTATAAGTTCAGCATTTTAACTTATAGGCTTATGTAGTGACAGTAAATTTGAATTGTTGGCTAATTATAGGCTGTTCTGGTATTCTCATTGTGGTATTTTAATAAGCGATTAATTGTTAGTAAGGTTAATTTTTGGTGATATATTTTATGATCTGTTTTGTATAGAATAACTGTAACAGAATAAGCGCATATAATTGATTCATAATCTAGTTTTTACATAAATATAATCATTGTGTCTATAAAGAAAAGTAATCTGAACAAAGGATTAAATATTAATTTTTAATATTCATAATTACAAAGATATACAACATTTATTGGTTGGCAACTGCTGATAAGTACACTAACATTACATTGTACTTAGGAATCTATATATCCTGCTTAAACTTCAGTTTTGCATTGCTGATTAAAATGTTTAGCTGTCAGTTATAAACAGTTAAAGCGAAAGTAAATTTTAAGAAACTGTCAGCTAGATTACTTTTAAAAAAGTCCTTTTTCAATGGGACTCCAATAGCGCCGGTATTACAAGTTTTGCCTGTGAGGCCAAAAAGTTAGCAGTACACCCGATACCGACAAGATTCGTACCGCCATCTAAAGACAGTAGTTATGAGTTTTACGTTGCAAATCTGTACCATAAAACTCATAACTAAAGTGTTAAAAAGTACACTAACACCTATAAACTAACTATTAACCCCTAAACCGAGTATTGAGCTCCTATTCTATTGGCTGATTGGAACAGCCAATAGAATGCAAGATCAATCCCATTGGCTGATTGGGTCAGCCAATAGGATTGAAGCTCAATACTATTAGCTGATTGCATGAACCAATAGGATTTTTTACCCTTTAATTCCTATTGGCTGATAGAATTCTATCAACCAATCAGAATTCAAGGGACGCCATCTTGGATGACGTCCCTTAAAGGGAACCTTCAGTGTATGACTGGGACCGTATGAAGAGGATGCTATGCGCCAGATGTCTTGAAGATGGAGCTGCTCCGCGTCGGAAGGCTGAACATAGAAGATGCGTCTGGATGAAGACTTGCCCGCCTGGATGATAACTTTTTGTCGCTTGGATGAAGACTTATCCTGGCTTTGTTGAGGACTTCTTGCTGCTTGGATAAAGACTTCGCTGGCTAGATGAGGATGGATGTCTGGTCTTCAAAAACTGTAAGTGGATCTTCGGGGGGTTAGGTTTTTTTTAAGGGTTTATTGGGTGGGTTTCATTTTTAGCTTAGGGTTTTGGGCAATGTTAAAGAGCTAAATGCCCTTTTAAGGGCAATGCCCATCCAAATGCACTTTTCAGGGCAATGGGAGCTTAGGTATATTTAGATAGGATTTTTTTGGGGTGGTTGGTTGTTAGATAAATGTATTTTTTTATGTAATTTATTTAATTTTATTGTAATCTTAGGTGTTAGTGTAACTCAGGTTAGGTTTTATTTTACAGGTAAATTTTTATTTATTTTAACTAGGTAGCTAGTAAATAGTTAATAACTATTTACTAACTATTCTACCTAGTTAAAATAAATACAAACTTAGCTGTGAAATAAAAATAAAACCCAAGCTAACTACAATGTATTAGTTATATTGTAGCTAGATTAGGGTTTATTTTACAGGTAAGTATTTAGTTTTAAATAGGAATTATTTAGTTATTAATAGTAGTTTTTTTTTAGAATTATTTTAATTATGCTAAAGTTAGGGTTGTTAGGGTTAGGGATACATTAGGATTAGGGTTAGATTTAGGGTTAGGTTTTGAGGTTAATACATTTATTTAGTGTTAGTGATGTGGGAGGCCAGAGGTTTAGGGGTTAATAACTTTAGTATAGTGGCGGCGGCGATGTTGGGATCGGCAGATTAGGGGTTAATAAATTTATGTAGGTGGCGGTGACATTGGGGGCGGCAGATTAGGGGTTAATAAATTTATGTAGGTGGTGGCAACATTGGGGGCAGCAGATTAGGGATTAATAATTGTAATGTAGGTGTCGGCGACATTGGGGTCGGTGGCTTAGGGGTTACTAAGTGTAATGTAGGTGTTGGCGACATTGGGGACGGCAGATTAGGGGTTAATAAGTGTAATGTAGGTGTCGGCGATTTCGGGGGCATCAGATTAGGGGTGTTTAGATGTGGGGTTTCTGTTAGGGTGTTAAGTTTAAACATACATTTTCTTTCCCCATAGACATCAATGGGGCTGCGTTACGGAGCTTTATGCTCCGCGATTGCAGGTGATAGGCTTTTTTTTGCCGGCTCTATCCATTGATGTCTATGGGGAAATAGTGTATGAGCACGTCAAAGCAGCTCAAAGCAACGCTGGTATCTGTGTGCGGTATGGAGCTCAACGCAGCCCTATCGCTCGCAAACTCCGGGTTTTTGCAAAGCTGTAATAGCAGCGCTATTAAAGATGAGCGGTGGAAATAACTTGCAAGTTATTAGCGAGCCACTCGTAAAGCAAAACTCGTAATCTGGCTGTGTATTAATGCTATGGATTCACATAATAACATACTATGTAGTCGCTAACTTATTCTTTAAAATTTTGTTCCTATTTTACAAATATTTATATTTGATCGATCCTACAGTCTTTTAGGTTCCTCCGCCCCCCCCCCCCGCTCATTTCCTGGTTTTCTAATTTTACACGTAAGAGCGGTCCCACCCGCTCTATAAGTGGTCATCAGTACTCTCACTCATCAATAATATTTTTAGCGCATGCGCAAATATCCACTCTCTGCTATGATACATATGAAAGAATGAAAATTCAGTAAGAGACGCATGCGCATTTGACGGTGGGGGCGTAGATTGAAGCTTTTCAGACGCCACTGGGGGACCAATCAATTAGGTATATCAATATTCGTCATCGCACAGCAAATTCTTTTTTTTTAGGCGGGTGGAGGAACTGCGAAATAGTGTTGCGGCTTGCAAGGTAAATTACTCTGCTAAATATAGATATTTAAAAAAATTGCTGAATAAAACAACTTAATTTAAGATGTATTTTTAGATGCGGAATAGAGGTTGGGGATAGTTGACCCTTACTTTAAGCCCAGGGGGCCTATTTATGATGGTGCGAGCGGACATGATCCGACATAGCGGATCATGTCCGCTACACATCCATAAATGCCGACAGCATACTCTCTCAGCATTTATCATTGCACCAGCAGTTCTTGTGAACTGCTGGTTCAATACCGTCCCCTGAAGACTTGCGGCCAATCGGCCGCTAGCAGGGGGTGTCAATCAACCCGATTGTATTTGATTGCATTCATTTCTGTCGATTTCTGTCCGCCGCCTCAGAGCAGGCGGACAGGTTATGGAGCAGCATTTTTTTAAAAAATATGCCCCCATATATCAGCTTATTAAAATATTTATTTTGTGTGAATGTGTTTATAGGGAACTGCCCTTTAATGTTGCTAATATTCAGAGTTTGTTAGTAAACTAGTTGCATAATATATTAAAATTTAAATGCTTAAACTTCAGAGGAAAACATTATTTTCCAAGTTTGTAAATCTGGGGAACTTATCACCTCTTATTAGTTTAAGAGGAAGAATTGCTTTGTAAAAATGTAAGAGACCTCTGCTCAAAAATGCAAAACTCTCCAGATGTAGCCAATATACATAAATAATCAGGATTGAAAGCAAGAGTGTAAAAAAAACCGCCTCTGATGTGGGATAAGAGAAAATACATCCTTTAATCATTTTGGTTTTTAAAGACGATTTGCATTGGTCTTTGAAGATGGCATTTTCAAGCTGCTTTCGGAGAAGTATGTCACTGCATCCGACATTGGCTCAATCCTTTAATCATAGGTTAGGCTACTGTATTCATTAAAGCTTCTTGCTCTGTTTCCTTGAGAATGAATATTCATTTATATTGATTTGTACAGAACATGTTTGCCTTGTTAGTAACTATATTACTATTTATCCCTGTTGGTTTGCATACACTGCAAGCTACCTGTTAGAAATAATGAGCTTTGTAGGAAAATTAATGTGTATGAAGATAACTCAGATATGGGAACAAATGTGTTTTTGTGTCATATATTTTAAAATGAAGCTGATATTTTCATATTTGGGAATCTAGGAACTTAAAGTCATGGTAAACTATGTGGATACGCTAGGCTGCATGCGAATAACGTGTTAAAATGGCACTTTCATTCATCAGTTCTGTGTAATATGAGTGTATAACAGTATAATAACACCAAAACTTTTTAAATTGTGCCGCTGTTCCTCCACCTGACTATTTTCATGCCCTTTTTTATGTGTGTCCCATTCTTACATCCACCAATCATAAACTGGGCCAGCTGGCATCCTTTGATGTTACACATATGCACTTCACTCAGATAGTGCACGCTCTAAGTAGTTTCGGCAGCAACAGGAGGAACAGGCACAATTTTAAAATTGTGCCTGTTCTATTGCATTCTATTGGCTGTTCCGATCAGCCAATAGAATGCAAGCTCAATCTGATTGGCTGATTAGATCAGCCAATCGAATTGAACTTCAATCTGATTGGCTGATTGAATCAGCCACTCAGATTTTTCCTACCTTAATTCCGATTGGCTATCAGCCAATCGGAATTCGAGGGACACCATCTTGGATGACGTCACTTAAAGGAATTTTCATTCGGCGAGTAGTCGTTGGTTGAAGAGGATGGATCCGCGTCGGCTGCTTTGAAGATGGCTCTGCTCTGCTTCAGATGGATGAAGATTGAAGACGCCGCCTGGATGAAGACTTCTATCGGATGGAAGACATCTTCAGCGCCTCTTGGATGATGACTTCGGCCCGGCTGGGTGAACACGACTCAAGGTAAGGAGATCTTCCGGGGGGTAGTGTTAGGTTTATTTAAGGGGGCTTTGGGTGGTTTAGAGTATGTGGGTGCGTGGGTATGTGGGTGGTGGGTTTTAATGTTGGGGGTTGTATTTATTTACAGGAGCTGATTACTTTGGGGCATGCCCCGCAAAAAGCCCTTTAAAGAGCTGGTAAAAGAGCTGGTTACTTTGTAATGTAGTATAGGGTAGGGACTTTTATTATTTTGTATTATTATTATTTTATTAGGGGGCTTAGATTAGGTGTAATTAGTTTAAAATTCTTGTAATCTTTTTTATTTTCTGTAATTTAGTGTTTGTTTTTTTGTAATTTAGTTTAGTTTATTTAATTGTATTTAATTGTAGCTACTTGTAGTTAATTAATTTAATTTATTTAATGATAGTGTAGTGTTAGGTTTAATTGTAACTTAAGTTAGGATTTATTTTACAGGAAATGTATTTATTTTAGCTAGGTAGTTATTAAATAGTTAATAACTATTTAATAGCTATTGTACCTAGTTAAAATAAATACAAAGTTGCCTGTAAAATAAATATAAATTCTAAAATAGCTACAATATCATTATTAATTACATTGTAGCTATCTTAGGGTTTATTTTACAGGTAAATATTTAGTTTTAAATTGGAATAATTTATTTAATGATAGTGTAGTGTTAGGTGTAATTGTAACTTAGGTTAGTTTTTATTTTACAGGTAAATTTGACTTCATTTTATCTAGGTAGCTATTAAATAGTTAATAAAAAACAGATGTTCCAACGCCATAAAACTGTGCAGGGAGTTATATACATGTATAGTCCTTAGACTATATCTGTTTGCTCCATAATGCTAACATCATCTCATGTACCTCTAATTTATGTGTTTTTAGATAGTTATATCTCTCAAGAGAGAGGAGGTCAGCGACTGCTGCTCTCCAGTCATCAGTGGAAGGGACTGTTTGGGTTTTCCAAAATTTCAGGATAAGTTTTTTAGCCGCCGAAAGCATGATTAGTAGTAGTGGGTGTTTGCCCATTTCTGGCAATTTGGGGAGCGATAGAAGAAGTAATGTATTTGGGCTGATGTTAATCTGCGTTCCTAATATCTCTGATATTTCTGTCAGTGTGCCTTGCCAAAAATCCTTCAGCCAGGGCATGTCCACCAAATGTGGAGAAGAGGTCTCTCCTCTCCGCATCCCCTCCAGCAAGTGTTGGGGTTAGATACCATCTACATAAGAGCTTAATATGTATTTCCTGTATCACCACCAAGACCGAGGATTTTTTAGTAAGTCTGAAAGCTTGAATCCAAGCCTCGTCTTCTAAGTCACAATTTAGATCTTTCTTCCACGAATATGTGTAAGACGGAAGGTTTAGTAAGTCAGGGTTATTAAGTATTTTATAAAGTTTAGATATCAAGTGAGATTGCATAGTGCACAATTCGTCAAAAGGCGTCAGCCTTCTGCCAAGGCCCCCCCCCTATATTTATGGTGGGAAATGAAATGGAGTAATTGATGATAATGAAGCCAAGAGGAGAAAATCCCCCCATGGGCTTCCTTCATTTCAGATTGTGATTTTAATCCCCCGTCTTTCATGACAAAGAGCACCGTCCCTGTTGTTAAACTATAAGGTTGCACCCTGGAGAAACCCAGTCGACAATAAGGAAGATCTACTTGTTCAATGATTAGGGTAAGCGGGGCGTATTTAGAGGAGATGTGTGTGCTAGTAGCTATGATTTTGTCCCATTCACTTAATATGCCTGCTGTAACATGGTATTTATCAATTAATTTGGGTCTTGTATGGTGAGTAGTCTACCCCAACGTTGCAACATTATTTAACTTAAAAATGTTCCTGTCTATATGAATCCAAGCTTTATCATTGGAGTTCTGAGCCCATTCCACAACATGTTGTGGTGATATTGCATGTTTATATTTTTCTAAGCATGGTACCCCCAGGCCACCCTCATCTCTAGGAAGATACATAGTTTTTCTAGGAATTCTGGGTCTGGCTCCATCCCAAATAAACTGTTCGAAAGCATTTTGTAATTGTGTGATATATCCCTCTGGGAGCGAAATGGGAAGGGTTTGGAACAAATATAATATACGGTAAGATGTTCATTTTGAGCACCCCGATCCTTCCTAACCATGAGAGTTTTTTACTTTTCCAGGAAGACAAATCTCGGATTATTTCATTTTTTATAGTGTAATAATTGAGTTTAAACAGACCTGGCGTGTATGTAGTTAAGTAGACTCCCAAATATTTCAGCTTATTCTGGGCTATAGGGATGTTATATGTACTGCTTAATTGTTTTATATGACTCAAGTTAGTATTTATATTGAGAAATTCGGATTTGGAGAAGTTTAGCTGGAAGTTAGAAATCTTGCTGTAACTATTCATCACTTTGATTAGAGCAGGGACAGATGTTTCGGCCTCAGTCAGGGAGAAAAGTGCATCATCAGCATAGAGAGCTTGTTTGTGTTCATCTTCTCCAATGACCATACCACTAATTGCTGTAGTATTTCTGACCTTCTGAGCCAGTACCTCCATAGACATGGCAAAGAGTAAGGGGGATAAGGGGCACCCCTGCCTTGTACCATTTGTTATATTGAATGACTCTGACAGAGTCCCATTGACCCTAATTCTAGCGTTTGGGGAAGAGTATAATGCCATAATCATATTTAGAAAGGGCTCCAGGATAACCATTTCAGACATGGCTCTTTGCAAAAAAGACCATCGAACCCGGTCGAAAGCCTTCTCCATGTCTGTCGCGAGAAGGACCAAGGGCATGTTTGTAACTTTAGCGTGGTTTATCAGTTGCAGGATTTTAATAGTGTTATACCGGGCTTCTCTTCCCGGGACAAAACAAACCTGATCATTGGCAATCAGTTTAGGTAAGTATTTGTTAAGTCTGTTGGTGAGGATTTTAGCTAGTAATTTCATATCTGTATTTATGAGTGAAAGGGGTCTGAAGTTCTCAGGGCGTGATGACAATTTCCCTAGTTTAGGAATAACTGTTATGTGGGCTTTGAGAAGTGATCTAGATAAAGTAGGGCTTTTTTAAGTTGTAAAAAGCTGGAGCAGATGGGGGGTCAGTAAGTTACTAAGTAGTTTGTAATATCTAGAAATAAACCCATCTGGGCCAGGGCTTTTACCAGATGGTGTGTCTTTAATAGCCTGTTGTAGTTCTTCTATTGAGATGGAGGCTGCTAGGTCTAGTTTTTCAGTCTCATTTAAGGTGGGGAGGTGGAGGTCATTAAAAAAGTTATCCATTTGTTCTGTGAGGTTCCCTTCAGAAGTCAGTGATTGTGGGGGAGAGTTAATGTTATTAATATTGTATAGTGTCTTATAATAATCTCTGAAAGTGGAGGCTATTAGTTTGCTGCTGTGAGTCATTGTACCCTCTATAGTGTGTAAAGTCTGAATGTATGTAGACAATTGTTTCCTTCGAAGGGTTCTCGCCAATGTTTTGCCCGGCTTATTGCCTCCTTTGTAATAATATTGCTTAAGATGAAGTGCGTTACGTTGATGTGATTTTATAAGATATTGCTTTAATTCAGTTCTTGTGGACATTAGTTCCTGCCTGCATTTGTCGATAGAAAGGTCTTGCTTATGTGATTTCTCCAGGGTGCTAATCCTGTCTAGGAGACTTGTGTGATATATTCTAGCTTGTTTAGCTAATCTAGCGCTGTGTTTAAGGAAAATTCCACAAATTACTGATTTGTGGGCTTCCCATTCTATTACAGAGGAGGAGGATTTGTTCGCGTTGAGAGAATAGTATTCAGAGAGAACCCTTTCTACCTCCTCGAAGATAAGTGGGCTATCCAAGAGTGAGTCATCTAGTCTCCAAATCTTGGTAGTGATCTGTAGATCAGGCCATAGAATGGAGCAGGTGACTGGGGCGTGGTCCGACCAAGTGATATTTCCAATATCACATTGTGTAATGAGGGAGAGACCATGGGAATCAGTCAGCACATAGTCAATGTGTGTATAGCAGTTATGCGGGGCAGAGAAGAAGGTATAGTCCCTGTCTTTGGGGTGTAATAGTCTCCAAGTGTCATGCAAGGCGTGGTTATTTAAGGCACCTCTGACTTTTTTAAGAACTGGGCCAAGCACACTGGAGGTCCCTTTTGAAGCGTCCATAGGGGGGTCAAGGCCAAGGTTAAAGTCACCTGCCAAGAATACTACTCCCTTAGCGTGATCTAACAAAATGTTCAGAACATTTTTTAAAAATGTACCTTGTGCTTGATTGGGTGCATATATATTTAATATAGTGAGGGGTTGGCCGTATAATGTACCCACCAGGAGGATATAGCGTCCATTCGGATCTTTGGTGAGGTGTGTGACTTTTAGGGGAAATATTTTGTGAACAAGGATTCCCACACACCCTTTTTTTCTGGGCCAGATGCAAAGAGGGATAAGGGAAAATGTTTAGGGACCCAATGGGGCTCCCTTCCCCTTTGAAAGTGGGTTTCTTGTAGCAAGATGATTTGACTTTTTAATTTATTAAATTCTCTGAGTGTAATGGAATGTTTGCCCGGGTTGTTGAGCCCCTTCGCATTTATTGAAGTTAGTTTGAGTGCGTGTTCTTTAAATCTACTGTGAGGCATGTTGAGAAATAAAAAAAAACACACAGGAGAAGAGAGGAGGAGGGGGAATTGGGTCTAAGGAGAAATGGAATGTAATGAATAAGAGTACAAAGAGTTGACACTGGTCTGAGAAATCAAGTCTGACACCCTTTGTGATTTATTAGCAAGGTTAAACAAAGTAAGAGAGAAAGCAGAACTCCGAGAATGGAGTTGGAAACCTTTGGTTTAAAAGGTAACTACACTGGGGAAGTGTCTCCACAACCGACTATGTGGAGTGCGTAGTAAAGAGGGTGTTATACTTGATGGCAAAGGTATTGGAGGGGGACAAAAGGTATAGGGGGAGAGGGAAGGGGGGGGAGGAATGAAGGGGAGGGTATTAGGGGATACCCGGCTTATATCGTGTAAGTTATTTCAATATACTTGCCAAATTGGTCTGTTGTGTTTAACTCTAGGTGCTTTGGAATTTACCTAAGGATTCTTCAGAAAGGTCTCCCCGGGGAGGGGAATTGAGTACAAATGGCCTTAGGACATAGGTTAATTACAAAATACAATAAAATAATGATACCTTGTAAGTGTGAAAGCAACCTCCTCCAGGGTAGACCGAGTTCCTTAATGTGATACATATGTGTCACTCATTGGAGTAAATAAGAGGCAAGAGACATAAACCATTGCAAACACAGAGCTCTTCTGAGAAACTCTAACAAGAAGAACTATATATAACTGTTTAACTTAAAAACTTATTCAACTCAACATGAAAAGGTGAACACTGAGCGTTCAGAGGGATGCATTTTTATCACATGTTGGGACGTACCTGTATAGGGAAAAAAGGAACCAATTATGCAGACTACTAAGTATTCAAGTCAGTGAAAAAAAGTCAGTATCCATAGAGAACCAGTAGAATGTTCTTGGGGTGAAGCAAGAGCTGTTGGTCCGGCAAGACCACTCTGAACGCTCAGACCTAAGTGGGAAAGACCAAAAAAGGATACATCTTTGAGGGAGAAGGTTCCAAACATTTTTTCACACTTCCCTTCCCTTTTTCTTCTTTTCTTTACTTTCCTTTTCGGTCTCAATTACTTATGTATTGGGAGAGCAGATGTCTCCCTGAGAGAATTCCCAGGGACTACAAGGCCAGCTTAATCAATGGGAATGAGGTCTTGACTATTCAAATCTCAACAATTCTTCTGATCAATTAGAGAACACATTGCAAATATGTTGCAAGTCCTTTAAGACAAAGTGTTTGAGGAAAACAGCAAGGTTGTTTAGGAAAAGTCATCTTAGGTTAGAAGAAGTTCCTGTGGGTGCCACATTGTCCTGGACCTCTCTATTGTTAGGGACAGAATCTCCACCATCCATTGTAGTTGGTAGGGATAGCTCCTTGTAGAAGAGGTTGAGGTCTGCTCCCGGACATAAAATGGCAGCTTTGTTATTAGCCGAGGCTATCAAAGAGACTGGAAAGCCCCATCTATATTGAACGATGTGCATTTTCAGGGTGCTAGTAACGTGAGATAGATCCCTCCTTTTCTGAAGAGTGGTGGGGGAGAGGTCGGTGAGCAGTTATATATCTTCCCCCGCATGCATAATGGGATGTTTTTCTCTTGCACAGCGGAGGAGGTCCTCTTTGTACTTGTATTTAAGAAATTTAACAATTATATCCCGTGGCGGGGCCTTAGGTGGAGGTTTGGGCCCTACGCAGGTCCCCAAACAGTGTCCTCATTTCGTGCAGGACTATTTTAATGTCATCTTTAGATGATAGATGAGAGATGTCTTTTTTTGTTAAGAAAGCCCCCAGATCAGAGTCCTCCATGGCGACCTGTGTTGATATAGGTGTCTGTAACTCTGCAGGTCCTTCTATATTTGAGGATTGTGACTCCCTAGGTATTAAATACTGATTGAGGGTTTTGGAAGAAGGGGTTTTGTCACCTTTAGCTTGCCTCTTGCAAGGCATCACCTGATCTTCCAGATTAAGTCCTGCAGGTTAAAGTATGAAATCTTTGCTGGGCTACAGGGAGGTGAAAAATACTCCTGGTCTTGATGTAAAGATATAAAGAAGGGAGTGCCCTTCTCTTCTATTCTGCTGGTATATCAAAAGAGATAGGGCTTATGCTTAATTCAAGGCTCCTCAATAAAACTGTGTGAAAGGGGGTTATTTGTTGTAAGATGTGCAGCTAGGTGTTGTTAGAGCTATGTTCTGTTTGTGCAGTGTTAAGTCCTCTGCGTGGGCATTCCAATAAGGCAGAGCTCATTTCACCATGTGCCTAACTGCTGCTGAAGTGAGGCCCTAAAATGGCGTCCCCCTGTATGGAGTCTGTGTCGCACTTATGAGTAGCTGCGGTGCTCTAGTCTTGCCCCTTATCGGTTACAATTTATGATGTTGCGGCAGGTTACTTTAGCCACTTTTATAGGCTATGGTCATTAATTAGCTTCTCCTATGTTATCGGTAGGAAGGTCCGTGAATCAGCCTCTCACAGTTGTGGCCACCCCCGCAACATCAATTGTCATTTAGAGCGCTCACCTATATTCCGGCCGTGTCTGTCTCATATGTAGTGTGGCTTCTTTCCTGCTAATCCGCTGTTCCGGGATGTTTACTGTTCTTGTGTGAACATTAGCGGGTATCGTGTCCTCCGGTGCTCCTCAATCCCTGCGATGACCGACCTCAAGCAGGGCCCTTCCAGGGAGATTCGTGCAATTTCTTAAAGAGACACCCAGTTACTGTTGGGAGTAGGAGAAGGATAACGGGTACCTGTGCAGGGTAAGATTAGGGTAGGTATGCCATCAATTAGAGCTTAGAGTAGGTATAGGAGACAGGAGCCCTTCTAACTAGCTGCCATCTCCTAGCGTAGCTAGATTCCGCCCCCCGGGTTAATAAATTTATTATAGGTGGCGAAGGTGTAGGGGGGCAGATTAGGGGTTAATAAGTTTAATATATGTGGCGTCGGGGTCTGGGAGCGGTAGTTTAGGGGTTAAACTATTTATTTAGTTGCGGCTGGGTCCGCGCGAGCTTAGGCGAGCGTATTGGGGCCGGCGAAGGCAGGTACATACGGAGCTTCATAACTAGAGGCCAAAGTATTAACACAAACAAGCAAACCCACAAATTGCAAAATAATAAAGTAATTAACCCCTTAATCCCTTAACCATCAACCACCCACATTGCAATAAACTTAATTACCCTATTAACCCCTAAACCACAAAATCCCCACATCGCAATAAACATAATTAACCTATTAACCCCTAAACTGCAAAAACCCCACATCGCAATAAACCTATTACCCTATTAACCCCTAAACCGCTAAACACCCACATCACAATAAACCTAATTACCCTATTAACCCCTAAACCGCAAAATCCCCACATCGCAATAATCATAATTAACCTATTAACCTCTAAACCGCAAAACCCTCACGTCGCAATAAACCTAATTACCCTATTAACCCCTAAAACCCCACATCACAATAAACCTAATTAACCTATTAACCCCTTAAACCGCCAAAACCCACAACGCAAATAACTAATGAAATTACTAAGCCCCCTAACCTAACAGCCCCTAAATGAATACAAATTACATAAACTAAAAAATACTAAAGTTACAAAAAGTAAAAAAGCTAAGATTACAAAAAAATAAAAAAGCTAACATTACAGAAAATAAAAAACAAATTACTAAAGTTTACAAAATTAAACCTAATCCCTATGAAAATAAAAAAGCCTCCCCAAAATAAACACACCCCCTAATGTAAGAATAAACTGCCAGTAGCCCTTAAAAGTGCTTTTTGCAGGGCATTGCCCCAAGATAAACAGTTATTTTACATTAAAAATACACAAAGTCTCCCCTAACAAAAAAAAACCCCACCCACCAAACCCCCAAAATAAAAAAAATAACACTAAAAAACCTAAACTACCCAAAATGCCCAAAAGGGCATTTGTTGGGCATTTAGCTCTTTTACACAATGCCCACCCTAATCTAAATAACCCCCTCTCAACAAAAAAAAAAACCTAAAAAAAAAAGTCTAACCCCCAGGTTGGTACTCATCGTTCCTGAAGTCCGGCGGAGAAGGTCCTGACCCATGCATTGAAGTCTTCTTCCAAGCGGAAACCTCTTCTTTCTTCTTCCAGGAACATCCGGTGCGGAGTGGAGGGGGGAGCTGAATATCGATGACCGCGGAGCTGAAGACCGGCTACCCTGGAACTGAAGACCGGCGATCATTTTAAGGGCTACTGGTAGGGGGTGTTATTTTGGGGGGGCTTTTTTATTTTCATATGGATTAGGTATAATTTTTTAAACTTTAGTCATTTGTTTTTTATGTTCTGTAACGTTTGTCTTTTTTATTTTTTGTAATCTTATCTTTTTTATTTTTGTAATTTTGGGGGTTAGACTTAGGTTTTTTTAAATATTTTTTTTTAGATTAGGTATAGGCAGCAAAAGAGCTGAATGCCCTTTTCAGGGCAATAAATAGGTTTTTTAGTGTAAGGTTTATTTATTTTGGGGGGTTTGCTGGGTGGTGGGTTTTACTGTTAGGGGGGACTTAGAATTTTTGGTAACTGCAAAAGAGCTGTTTAACTTAGGGCAATGCCCTACAAAAAGCCCTTTAATGACTATTGGTAGTTTAGTATTAGATTAGGGGGTGTTTTTATTTGGGGGGGGGGGTAGATTTTTCATTTTCATGGGGATTAGGTTTATTTTTTTATTTTTGATAATTTGTTTATTTTTTTCTGCAGTTTTTTATTTATTTTTTATTAACACATAGACTGCCCTCAGGGCAGGCTTACCAACTAGTGTATATATATATATATATATATATATATATATATATATATATATATATATATAATATATAGGTAATAGAAGACAGCACTCACTGGTCTTGAAAGAAGCAAAAGTAGCTTTAATTAAGTGACGTTTTGGAGACAGCTCCCCCTTCATCAGACCAACCTGCATTCAGCACCCTGGCAATGATACATCTGTTTGTGAGAGTCAGGGATAGGCACAGACAAAGGCTGTGGCGGACATTTTACAAAGTACAGACCTTAGTGAAGGACAACAAGGTAAATTTGAAATTAAAAACATTTTATAATGCTTGGTGTTATAATACTGATGCAGATACCACTGATCTTATAACCAGCCCTCCTCTGGCTATAACCATGAGCCAGTGTCACTACTGTGTTATTATATAGCACTGGGTGTTATTATACAGATGCAGATACCACTGACCCTATAACCAGCCCTCCTCTGGCTATACCCATGAGCCAGTGTCACTACTGTGTCTTTGTATAGTGCTGGGTGTTATTATACTGATGCAGATACCACTGACCCTATAACCAGCCCTCCTCTGGCTATACCCATGAGCCAGTGTCACTACTGTGTCTTTGTATAGTGCTGGGTGTTATTATACTGATGCAGATACCACTGATCCTATAACCAGTCCTCCTCTGGCTATACCCATGAGCCTGTGTCACTACTGTGTCTTTGTATAGTGCTGGGTGTTATTATACTGATGCAGATACCACTGACCCTATAACCAGCCCTCCTCTGGCTATACGCATGTGCCAGTGTCACTACTGTGTTATTATATAGCGCTGGGTGTTATTATACTGATACAGATACCACTAATCCTATAACCAGCCCTCCTCTGGCTATACGCATGTGCCAGTGTCACTACTGTGTCATTATATAGCGCTAGGTGTTATTATACAGATGCAGAAACCACTGACCCTATAACCAGCCCTCCTCTGGCTATACCCATGAGCCAGTGTCACTACTGTGTCTTTGTATAGTGCTGGGTGTTATTATACTGATACAGATACCACTGATCCTATAACCAGCCCTCCTCTGGCTATACCCATGTGCCAGTGTCACTACTGTGTCATTATATAGAGCTGGGTGTTATTATACTGATGTAGATACCACTGACCCTATAACCAGCCCTTGTCTGGCTATATGCATGTGCCAGTGTCACTACTGTGTCTTTGTATAGAGCTGGGTGTAGTTATACAGATGCAGATACACATCCAGTATTTCCCTCAGGCTTTATTTATTCCATAACTTATCACCCAATATCGCTAGCAGTCTCCTGACAAGCCACTAACTTTATTCACACTACATAGTTTTTTTAATCCTATTATTTCATCAGAAAGAAATTAAATACTAAGGATGTGGTGGACACTGCAAGGGCTAGTCACGGACACCAGTGTCTGTGTACTGACACCTTGCCTATCCCTGGTGAGAGTGCACCTATGTTTGCAAGTATATAAATACAGGGCTCAAAATTGTAAGCCCTAAGCTACTAGCCAGCCCAAATCGTTACTCGCCACTACCCAACCATACCACACCCAATAACCCACCCATACCACACCCACTAACTCCCTCTTTGCATATGTTTAGCCAATGTCAAACCCCTTATTGTAAAGTCATTTTTTTTAATATTGTTTATGTTTTATACCATAAAATAATGCTACATGTTTTGCTTGCGTGTGTGTCGGGTTAGTGCACAAGCAAAAATGTTTTACTTTACTGTAATACACGCGGTAACCGTAACGTGTAAAAAGTCGAAGTCAAGTGCAGTTAGAGTGCGAGTGGGATCACTAAATAGCGCTCCACTCGTAATCTAGCCCTATATAATTGCAATATATGTTTTTACTTATTACATTCAATTTCATTGTGCTGTGACAAAGTTCACTTCTCTTTCTCGTACTTATTTAATTAAAAGGAAATTTATTTGCCAACTGAGCCCATAAATTATTTAAAGGAACACTAAACCCAAATTTTTCCTTTCATGATTCAGATAGAACATGCAATTTTAAGCGCCTTTCTAATTTACTACTATTATCAATTTTTCTTCGTTCTTTGTGAATCATGAAAGAAAAAAATTGGGTTCAGTGTCCCTTTAAGATGTATTCAAACTTTCAACATCAACATTAAGTGCTGAAGATATATTGATAGTCCCATATTAAAAAAATAACTGAAATAGAAAGTGCATTAAAAAATCCTTTCATTATCAAATTTACTTCTTTATTTTGGTATGCTTTGTTGAAGAGCATATCTATATATGCTTGAAAACATGCACCTATGTTGAACACTATTTGGTAGGTATTTTTGAAGAATGTTTGTAACAATGTTATATAAACACTGTTGCAACATAGAGTTCAAGACTCATGCATGCTCCTAAGCATATCTAGGTATATGCTTCAACAATGGATTTCAAGAGAACAAAGCTAATTCAGTAACAGAAGTAATGAGTTTTGATTTATCGGAATCAACTTTAATTTTAAATTTCATATCTTTTTACGGTTTTAAATTGTCTTGTGATGTCAAATAGCAAAACTCAAAAGAGCAGACCTTTTTTTATTTATTTATTTATTTATTTTACATCCATTGGAAGGTATAAAAAATTAAATAAAATTGAAAGCAAACTTAAGTCACAAATGGTCGTCGAGAAGAAAATAAAATGTTAAGTTTTAGCAGCTTCTAATAGTATTTCTTCTCAATAATGATCATTTCTACTATGCAATCTGTCATAAAAGGGTAAATATGGAAAATACTCTGAAGTTACAGACAAGGCTAGATAACATGCGCCACAGTAAATATTTTTTTTTCCATTAGTGAAAACATCACTAGCATTAAGCTTTTTGCTCTTGTCGGGTTCTGCTTGTATTACACAATTTGCCAAAAATCTTATTTTGTGCAAGCGGTAACCCGAAAAGCAAAAAATCCTTACTGGAGTTTTCACATGCGTTTGCATCCTACTCACGCAAATGACCTTGCATTTTCGCATTCCCTATAGAAATCAATGGAAAAAAAAATGAAAATAACCTAACACCCTACCTGAAGCCCACATGAAGAGGAGCTCTGTGTCGCTGATCTGAATGGGAGGACCAATGTCGCCGCTGCCATCACCACTGCCACCGGATGAAGTTGGAAGATGGATCCGCGATGAAGATGGAGTACCACCAGTATGAAGATGGAGCGCCGCCCAACTTTGGGGGTTAGTGTTATTTTTTATTTTTTGGGGGGATTTTTTTTTTTTTTTTAATAGATTAGGGTTTTTAATTTTTTTGGGCAGCATTTTGAATGCAATGCCCATCCAAATGCCCTTTTAGGGCAATGGGTAATTTAGCTTTTTTAGTTAGATTTTTTTAGTTTGGGGGGGTTGGGGGGGTTGTAATGTTAGAGGCGTTAGTGTTTTTTTTTCACAAAAGAGTTGCTTTAGGGCAATGCCCTACAAAAGGACCTTTTAAGGGCTATTGGTAGTTTATTTTTAGAATATTGTTTTTTATTTTGAGTTTTTTTTTTTTTTTTTTTTTTTTTTTTTTTTTCAAAAGAGCTTTATTTGAAAAACTTATCAAGGTACAAACTGGGCTCGGGTTACAATTTGAGCCGTTCCAAGTTCTAACATCATAAGTGTAATCTATACATCTTGCTGAACTAAGATTGCAAATGTTGCTATGTCCCGTTTGAGTTTGTAGTTCTAAATAGAGCTTAAGGTGATCCCTTTACCACACTCAATGGTATATTACTTGGCCGCTCTTGGACCAAAGTCCGATTGTCCATAGCATGGGAGTGAGTGGGTGTGGCAGGAGGACATCTCATTTTGCATATACACCTTACAAACAGTTCTATAAATCTAGTGTGGGAAAGAAAGAGTGGGACCGCTCTAGGTCTGTTCTACTTTGGTTGTTAAGTCTTCTTACTTCATCCCTTTTTTTTCCAGACGATTCATCTAAATTTAGCATTGTATAACATTTTGGTCCCAGTCATTTATATTTAAAAGCTATTATACACAAAAAAAAAAAAAAAGTAACTTTTACACGCATAAAAGGAACAAGGGGTGGGGAAAGAAGGGGAGGGGGAGAAGTGTAAGTGTGAAGGTCCGGTGATTGTATCTGAATAGTGGTGTTCTGAAGACCCGCGCGTGATTCTATTTGTTACTCTTTGTCGCTAGCCCCCGGTGCTTAGAGGTTTGGTGTTATGTCTATTATGTGTCTACCTGGGCTGTGGGTGTTGTCTCTGAGTCTATTACATGGATTAACCGCTATCCTTGTGCGCATTCCATCTTAAATTCATATATTCGTGTGTGTCTGTTTTGCCTATTGTGAGAAAGTGATACCTTTCCATGATGAGTTGTTGCTCTACCTGCTGTTTCCATGTGGTTAGGTCGGGCACCTTTGTGGATTTCCAGTTTAGGGGTATAAGCGCTTTTGCGCTGTTGAGCATAATAAACAGAAGATTCTGCTTTACCTCATCTTTAAAGTTTGGGATGTCGTGGAGCAGTAACAAACTAGGATCGTCAGGTATGTTTGCGTCTAGTGTTTTGTTAATGTGCTTTATCACGTCTGCCCAGAAGGGTCTCACTCTATCACATCCCCACCACACGTGATACATATCTGCTCTTGCTCCGCAACCTCTCCAGCATTGACTATTAGCTTGCTTATAGATTTTTTGGAGTCTCACTGGTGTAAGGTACCAACGGGACAGAAATTTGAAGTTAGTTTCCTGTGTTTTGGCTGACACCGATGCTTTTTTATGATTTCGGAATATCTTTAACCATTCTGTATGATCTAGGTCTATGTGTAATTCCTTATGCCATTTATGGCAGAAGGAGGGGAGCTGTTCCCCTTCTATATTAAGGAGCATTTTATATAGTTTTGAAACAATGTGTCGGGGATAATGTGGTGATGAGCATAAAGTTTCGAATGGAGTCAGTTGTCTCGTCATGCTGGATTTTTGCTTATGTGTTTTTATGTAGTGTGATATTTGTGCATGAAAAAACCAAATTAGTGGTGTGTCCCCCACTATTGCTGCTAGTTCTTCACGTGAAATTACCTTTTCTCCGGATAAAATGTTTTTAATTATATGGTCCTTCAGGTGCGGCGCTTCCCCCGGTTTTATGTTAGCCTGTAGTGTAGAGGGTAGATCTGGATTTGCTATCAGTGGTGTTAGCGGTGCAGGTCTGGTAGTGACATTTGGGTTAGTATTTATCAGAGCGTCCCACTGGGTGAAGAGCTCATCCAATAGTGGGAACTTCTTAATGATGTTTGGTCTATGTTTTGTCTGGAGCCAGGCCAACCAACCGGCATTCTCTGTTTGTAGTATTTCCCTATCTAATTGGATCCACTGTTTTGAATCAGAATTATGGCTCCAGTCAATTATCCTCTGTATCAGTGTGGCTAGTCTGTATTTTTTAATATCTGGTAGACCCAATCCCCCATTGTCTCTTGTCATGTGTAGTGTTTTCCTTGGAACCCGTGGTTTGATTCCGTTCCATATAAATTGTTCTATGTTATGTTGAATTTGGGAGAGGTAATCTGTTGTTAATGTTATTGGTAGTGTCTGTAGGATATAGAGTATACGAGGGAGTACATTCATTTTTATCACATGTATCCTTCCTATCCATGATATAATTTTATTCTTCCATCTGGAGAGGTCATTTGTTATTTCTTTTAGCAGTAGTCTGTAGTTTGCTGTGAGTAGGTCTTGTGTGTTGCGTGTAATCAGTATTCCTAAGTATTTTAGTTGTGCCGGTTGGTATTTGATGGGGCATGCTTTCCTTACTTCACTTAAAATATGTGTCGGGGCGCTGATATTGAGCAGTTCTGATTTATTTAGGTTTAGGTGGAAGTTTGACAATCTACCATATTCTTCTAATGTTTTTAGTAGTGCTGGTAATGATTTGTCTATACTTGTTAGCGTTAGTAGCACATCATCAGCGAACATTGCCAGCTTATATTCACTCTCTTTTGTGTGCACACCTTTGATGTCCCCATTAATTCTTATTTTACATGCTAGTGCTTCTATTGAAATTGCAAATAAAATGGGCGAGAGGGGGCAACCTTGCCTTGTGCCGTTACTGATTTTGAAAGGTCTAGATAGTACTGAGTTAGCTTTAACTTTTGCTGTCGGATTGGAATATAATGAAAAGATCTTTCCTATAAACTTTTCGCCTATGTTCATGCCCCGCAGGGTGGCCCTGAGAAAATCCCAGTCCACCCTGTCGAAGGCTTTTTCTGCGTCTGTTGAGACCAAAGCCAATTCTTGTTGGGTATGCTGTGCTAGGGTAATTAGTTGTATTATTTTGAGGGTGTTGTCCCTTGCCTCCCTGCCGGGTATAAATCCTACCTGATCTGTAGCAATTAATTGTGGCAAGAAAGAATTTAACCTGTTCGCAAGGATTCTAGCATAAATCTTCACGTCGGTATTCAGCAGAGAGATGGGCCTGAAATTCTCTGGTGTGTCTGGTGTTCTGCCAGGTTTTGGCAGCACCGTTATATGGGCCTCTAGCATAGAAGCTGGGAAACCCTTCGGGTTGTCTACAGAATTAAAAATATGTACCAATTTTGGGGCTAAAATATGAATATATTTTTTGTAGTACCTTGCGCTGAACCCATCTGGACCTGGGCTTTTCCCTGTGGGTAGTGATTTAATTGCTATTTTTGTTTCTTTAATGTTAATTGGCGCGTCGAGTATTTGCGATTGGGTGTCGTCTAGCTTAGATAAGTGTGCTTTATCAATGTATTCGGAGATGAGTTGTATTTTCCTACTCTGCTCTTCATTCCTGTTTGTGTCTGTGGAGATATTGTATAGCGATGAATAGTGCGTGCCAAATTCCTCTACTACAGATATGCTGTCATGTTTGGTCTGTCCTGATTTGGTTTTCAGTTTGTGGATGTGTGTTTTGAGGCGTTTACGTTTCAACATTCTGGCAAGCAGCTTCCCTGCCTTATTACCCTGTTCATAGTATTTTTGTTGTAGTTTTAGTGTTTTATTTTGCTGCTCTTTTTGTAGAAGTGTGTTAAGTTCTGATCTTGCTTCTGTCAGTCGTAGACCCAGTTCAGTGTCCTTTGGGTTTTGCTTATGTGAGGATTCTAATTGCTGTAGTTCTGTGAGAAGGGTATCATATTTAACTCTATGTTGTTTGAGGAGATTTGCTTTGTATTTTAATAGTTCCCCCCTAATGACGCATTTGTGTGCTTCCCATATGTTGGTCCAGGTTGTGTCCGGCGTTGTGTTTATTTGGAAGTACTCTATTAGTGTTTTTTCTATGTTGGTTTGGATGAGAGGGTGGTTTAACAGACCTTCCTCCAGTTTCCATATATATGGTGTTACTGGGCTATTAGGCCATACAATGTGGCACACGACTGGTGCATGGTCTGACCATGTAGCCGAATGTATAGTCACGTTTTTGATGAGTGTAAGTCCTATTGAGTCTGTGAGAATGTAGTCTATTCTGGTGTATCGCTTGTGTGGGTGTGAGTAAAAGGTGTAGTCCCTCATCGTGGGGTTCAATGTGCGCCATATATCGTATAGTGCTAGAGACTGTATTTGGTTATTGATTTGTTTGATGTCCCTCTTTGGTAAATTTGTGGAACCTTCAGATGTGTCTAGCTCTGGGTTAAGGGGGGTATTGAAGTCTCCCCCCACAAACACTATGCCTTTTGCAACGTCTAGGATTTTCCCTGATATTCTGCGCATGAATGCAGACTGCTGTCTGTTCGGGAAGTAGACATTAACAATAGTGATGGGCTGGCCATATAAGAAGCCTATCAGAATGAGTAGTCTCCCTTCAATGTCTTTTTCTATCTGCTTTATTTCTAATGGGACGTTCTGCTTGATCAGTATCCCCACCCCATTCTTTTTAGCCGGGCCAGAAGAGAAGTATGCTGTAGGGTAAGTGGGGTGGTACCATTTTGGTTCTGCTCCCTTTTTGAAATGCGTCTCTTGTAGTAGGATTATGTCACCCTTCTGTTTGTGTAGTTCTGTTAAAATTATAGATCTTTTTTGGGGCACATTGAACCCTTTTACATTTATTGTGGTCAAATTTACAGGGTGTGTTAAGGTTGATTTGCACATTTTCCTTGGTGAGTTATGTGTTATGAAACTCTACACTGTTATATTGTGGTTAGTAATTGGTTGACGCGGGTCTCCGGGCTGTGTGTTTGTCTTATTTCCTTTTTGATAGGTGTTATTTTCTGTGTGGTTATATGTAGTGGGTAGGAAGGGTTAGGGTTGAAGGGGGGTAAAACAGTGGTGCAATTAACAATCACAGCAACACAGTTCAGTTATAAAACAATGCACTTTGAGTAAATATATGTGTTAAAGGTGCTACAAACAGTTGATACAGGATACCGTGTGTGCTAAATAAAGTAACAGACAGTTATGAACTATCTTAATTCTAGTTCAACAATTGGAGGCTGTGGCCGTCTCCTCCAGTGGCACTCATATAGACATAAAATATAAATTATAATAGCAGGATGTTATATTAAATCAACCAGGGTGTTAAACTGCTTTACTTAAACATATAATATTTTTTTTTTTTTGTTAACAAAACCTGTTGTTTCATTTTTAAGCATAAGTAGGCATCACAAGATGAAAACAACTAATGTCTTTATTATACTTATCTGTCCGCAATGGGTAATCTTAGCTTCATGTGTAAGAGTCTTTTATGTGGTGGTATCTCTTATTGAAGGGGTCGCGTGTTGCGATGGGATATTTTTGTTGAAGTCTTCTTCATTTTGACCTGTCGGTCTTTGTGGTCTTGTTGTTGTGCGATCTGAGGGTGTTGGGATTTGTATCTGTAGTATTTCACAGAACGTTGTAAGATCATCCACGTGGCGGAGTGTTGCAGACTTGTCTCCCTTCGTGGCAGTGAGGCTCACTGGGAATCCCCAGCGATAAGGAATTTTCTGGGACCTCAATACCGAGGTCACAAACTGTAGATCTCTGCGTTTCTGCAATGTGGTGGGGCTTAAGTCGGTGAATATTTGTATTGCAATTCCAGCGTGTGTGAGTTGGTTTTTCTGTCTGGCATGTCTCAGGATCTCTTCTTTATCTAAGAAGTTAAGAAACTTCACTATGATGTCTCTTGGTGGTGCTTTTGCAGGCGGTTTGGGTCTCAGCGCCCTGTGGGCTCTTTCCAGTACTATATCAGGCGATGTATTGTTACCTTTCACCGTTCTGAAAAGATCTTGCAAGTAGCCGGGTATTGCTGCTGGGAGTATACTCTCTGGTACCCCTCTGATCCTCAAATTATTGCGGCGTCCCCTATTGTCTAGATCTTCTACTTTTTCCATGAGGTTTTGTATAACTTCTTCTTGGTTATATGATAGTTGGGAAAGGTGTTGTACATCTTGTGTTGTAATATTATGGCTTTCCTCTAGTGTAGAGACCTTACGCTCTACTTTCTTGATGTCTTTTTTAATTTCATTGAACATGTCGCGCATATCTGTCATTGCTGTTCTAATGTCTTCTTTTGTTGCTAGCTGCATTAAATCTGCTTTAGTGATTTCCCCTGTTTTGTTCTCTTGTTGTGATCCTATTGTTAGATCTTTTGTCTGCGCCATTTCTTCTGTTTGCTCTTTGTTCTGTGGGGCACTGTCTATTGGTTTTAAATACTGATTTATTTTTTTTGCTTTAGTTGTGGTATCTTGTTTTGTTTTTTTTGCTGGCATACCCAATAGTCTATCCTTTTCTTGTTTTAGGACTCAGTGTTTTACTTTTCATGGGATTTATAATTTACAAGTTTTGTCTTTCCAGTTATTATGACTATTATTGCAGTGTTATTTGTGGTGAAAGTCTGCTTGTCGTGTAAGGTATGTGGCTCTTATGTAGAGCTGATAAAAATAAGATGTGTGCTTTTTCAGTTTCTCCAGTATTTTATTAGCCCCTTGGTTGTGCACAGTTATGAATCAACTTATTATAGCTGACTTATGTTTCTTTATACCTCTCACTTTTCTTTTTTACTGGTATATTAAGTTATTGCAGCCAAGTAAAATGTCTCTTGTGGCTAAGTGCGTGACAGATATATAGTTTAGATATAATTTTGCCCCCTATCATGCAACTTTCTTACTGTTAGTGTGCCTAGGTTTTTTAAGCATTTATGGGGGGGGTGTAATTTTGTATTTTTGCTTTCCGTTGCAGCTCTAATTTTCCCCTCTCTGCCTTATGGTGTTCCGGTGATTGCGGGCGATGCAGCAGAGCCCAGTGTTCCTTGTGTCCCTCATATGGCCGCTTTCGCGCTATGCTGGTGAGTTTTTGCCTATCCCCTCTCTTTTCCAGCTAATGACCGGTGCGGGATCAAGTCACAATAACTTGTGAGGGTTCTGCTGTTAACCGCACTGCGGTCCGTTATGTCTACCTGTCTGTGTTTGCTCCCGGCAGATGCCCACGTGGCGGCCGCAGCTCTGCAGCTCTCACTGTATCGCGGCTTTCTGTGTGCTTCTCCTGTGTTCCGGTTTTACAGCGTTAGTAGTTTTTGTGCTGATTTCGGTCTCCTCTTGCAGATGTACCCTTCTGTCAATTATTTTATTCTTTAGACCCTGCTTTTCGGCTTGTGAGTGCCAGCTTGGAGGATTAAGGCCTAAGAGCTATGTTAAGCTGCGGCCATTACTCTGTGTGGCCAAGCTCCGCCCCTGAGTTTTGTTTTTAAGGGGTATTACAATAGGATTACATATTTTTTTTTTTAGTAATTCATTTTTGTATTTTCTGTAATATTAGTTTTTTCATTTGTATTAATTTTTTTTTTTTTTTTGCTGGACTTAATATGAGCTGAATGAATATCAGCTTGTAATCTAGCCCAAAGTGTGAAATGTTTATAAACAACTTGCATTTATAAAAACCCTTACAAATAATTTAACACTATTAATTGTGACAGCACCATCTACTATACCAATAACTGATGAGTGCCCGGGATAGGATGGCATCAACATCCCAAATAATACAAAAAATATTCCAATAGTTCCCAGCACAATAATACATCACCTGAGTTCATCAATCAAATACTTTTCACAAACAAACATATAACCCTCAAGGTGTGCCAAGAGGGATACGTCATCAACTGTCCAGGTTTAGTAGCAAAAGCCAGGCATATTAGTGCAGAATAAGCAACAGCACAAAGAAGGCACTTAGAATATTCAGCCAAAAGAATTCAGGCAGTCACTTATAAGATTTCCATCAATCATAAATCAATGTCCAGCTACAAGCAGCCACTTTTCTCAGTTACGTATGTGTAATTAATAGCAGTTTCCAGATAGCCTTGTTATAGAGAGCCCCCCCCCAGCAAGCACAGGGTATACCATGCATAAATCACACTATACACTAAATGTACACTGTGGTAGTTATAGCTCCAGATACATTCCCAGTTATGTGTGTTCCCCATATACTTGCAATTCAGGGCAGGAACATCATACTCATAGAAGTATGTCCAGGATCAATGATTAATAGCGGCCTTGGGATCAATGCACATTCCCCTTTACCATCCGCTACCATCCGCTAATTCTTTGGAATCTCTGCAATGCCGCTGTATACTACAGATGTGTGACATTTTAAAACCGGCTCAAGTTGATGACATCATAATAACTCTGATGCGCTTTTCGGGACTCTACCCTTTGTCAAATAATTATTGCATGGAGAATAAATAAAAAATACTTATTCAAGAAAACATTTATAGGGAAGAATACCACGAATAAGATGTTGAGGTTATATCATGAATATGGGCCTCTGAAGTCATAACTCTAACTCTAGTATTGTGCCTGAGATGCTACAGAGAATCAAACTTGTTGTACTGATAGTATTGTTAATAAGCAGTTGTATCTTACATATGTCCTCTCTTGTCTGCTCTTTGTATCCCCTACATGTGTAATGCTCATGGGATATTTCCATATCAGACCAAACTTGGCCAGTAGTCTTCTTATTCCAGCGTCAAGTGGAAGGATAAGGAAATATCCCAGAACAAGAGAGAGTTCAGGAAATGAGGTAAGCAGTACTCACGGTAGGCAGGGTAGACCTTCATGGCAATAAAGTTAAGGCAGAGAAAGGTCAGGAACAAGCAAAGTTTGGCAACAAGTAGGATATCCAGGTATCAGTAGAAGAGGGTAAATCAGAAGAGTGGTCAGAGGCAGGCAGATTTCAGCAACAGAAAGACAATCCAGCAGATAAGGTTAACCAGTAGAATAGTCAGGGACAGGCAGAGGTCAGCAACAATAAGGCAATCCAGCAGTTCAGGGGTAAATCAGTAGAATGGTCAGACAGGCAGAGTTCAGCAACAATAAGGCAATCCAGCAATTCAGGGGTTAAACAGCAGAGTGAGACAGGCAGAGTTCAGTAATAATAGGCAATTCAGCAAATCGGGGGTTAAACAGCAGAGTGGTCAGACAGGTAGAGTTCAGTAACAATAGAGAATCGAGCAATTCAGCAAAAGTAACACCCAGGAGCACACAAAGTAAGTCATATACTTGGGCAATGAATGCAGGAAACAGAGGTACTTACATAGGGGCGGACTCGAGCCAGGGAGGGCACCCAGCTGCAATCAGACCGCAATCAGAGAGTTGAAGTGCGGCGATGATGTCATCCCCGCTCACCAGAAGCAACCGCCACGTCCAAGGCAACGGCCGCCACATCCATGGCAACGGCCATGACAACAGAGGGGAGGGGCAGCCGGAACCGGAGCGGCATGACAACATGTCCTCTATTTAATAATAAAAAACAAATCATCAAATCAACTGCATCACAAGGGACACATGGTCTTATTGTTATAATTATTATTAACTTGGGAACTAACAGATTCTGCAGTGCTAATATAAATCTATTTTAATTAATACCTTAACTCATAATTATACCAAAACAAATTGTTTTAATTACATTTTTATTAATTTGGTCAACTAACAAACTCAATACTAGTATAAATTGACTACACTACACCAGTGTAAATCTCCTCCTAGGAGAGAAGATAGGCTTGGTATAGGGAAATCTTTGCAATGGAAGGTCATGGAATTACAGTTTCTAACTAGTAAGGGCTAGATTACAAGTGGAGCGCTAACTAGCAATTTTGCTAGACTAGAGTGCTAATTGCACTAGTGGTAAACCTTAAGTGCGAGACAGGTTGCGCTGGAATTACAAGTTGAAAGTTAAAAATTATTGATCTAGCGCTAACCCGTCTCGCAAAAAAGGTTTACCGCTAGCGGGATCACCTACTGCTCCAAAGAAGTCAATGTAGTAAAAAAAAAGTTAAAAAAAAACTAACACCCTACTCGCGTGCTAACCCAAATCACCATAAGACCCTACTCTAATAAAACCCAAACCACCACATAACCTACAGCAACGTCACCACTACACTATTAACCCCTAAACCACCATCCCGACATCACAAACTATCTAAATAAACTATTAACCCTTAAACTACCATCCCCCACCTCACAATACCTAAACTATGCTATTAACCCCTAAAATGCCGCCCCCACATCACATACAATCTAAATAAACTATTAACCCCTAGACTGCCATCCCCCCACATTGCAATACCTAAACTATACTATTAACCACTAAGCCAACATCTCCCTACATTGCAAAGTAATACACTAACATCTAAACATCTAAACCCCCCCTAACTTAACTCAAATTAAAATACCCCAAAATTTACAAAAAATCTTAAAAAAAAACTTACTTGTAAAATTAAATAAAAACTTAATCTTGCCTTTAAAAATAAAAACTACCATTTCTAAAAATAAAAAATTTAGCATTACAAAAATAAAAAAAACCTAGCATTAAAAAAACCCTAACATTACAAAAAACATATTTTTTTTTTACTGAAAATAACAAAGTAATTACATATATATATATATATATATATATATATATATATATATATATATATATATATATATTTACTCATATTCTAATACGCCCCGCAAAAAACCCACCCCAAAATAAAAAGCCCTATTTTAAAATTAAGGGCCTTTTGTAGAGCAAAACAGCTCTTTTTTCTTAAAAACAGTAAATGTTATCAATGTACAAGTAATGCAAATACAATACTGTTTATGTTGTATCTCTACTTGAGCACTAATAAATAAAGAAAAAAAAATCTAAAAAAGCATAGGAATATATATGTAAATTTTACAGTATCTATAATAATTATTAATAATTTAAATTTTTTCAATATTCTATATGTAATATTTACATAACACGCCTCACTGCGCTATCCTGACAGTGTTAGACCTCCCCGAAGTGTGTTATGCATATTTTACATTTCAATGTTCTTCACAACAAAGAAATTTTTCTTTTTATATTCTTTTTCTTTTTATATATATATATATATATATATATATATATATATACACACAATGTTAATGTAAAATATATATCTATACCTATATATCTATGTGAATAAATATATAGGTATATATATATATATATATATATATATATATATATATATATATATATATAAATCTATTTAAAAACAAAGAACATTGTCCTGTATGTGAAGAACATTGCAATGTGAAATATAGATCCGGTCGGGTATAGCTCTGTGGGTTTAATATGGTGCCAGGTTAGTACGCAAGTGATAAGTGTTATTTTTTTTCAGCACACTCTATTGAAGTCTATGGGGAGAATAAATTGATGCAGTCGTGTTTTCTGAAGTTAGCGCTCATTGCGTTTCGCTCGCAAATCGTTTACTTTCAACTTAAAATAGGCGCACTAACCCACGTTTGTTAAAAGTTTTCTTCAAGAAGTGTAACTGTTCCAGAGAAAGAGGTAAATAGTGTTCCACTTGTATTCTAGGCCATAGTTTTGGAATATGTTTGTAGTTCATTATTTTCTTGTACTATAGGCTCTTCATTCTTATATATTGATTAAAATTGTCTAAAAGTCCTGTAGTGGTTAAATGGAACTGTTTTCCTACAAATAGTTTTTTGGGATTTTTTTTTCCCTTGTGACTAGATGTCTGAGGTAAAATATAACTTTTTTGTTTACCTGTTCAAAAATGATAAGCATTTGAAAAATGGCAGCTTATGAAGAACATTTAGCAGATGTTCAAGGAAGCAAAAAATATATGTCAAAGTGAAAGAAAAACAGTGGTAGTGATAACTACCTTATGTGTTTAAATGCAGATTATTTTTCACTTTATTAATAATTTCAGATAACTCTGAATACATTTATTAACATGTTCTCAAAACAAAACAATTTAATACAATAAAGAATAATTCTGAAGATCTTATTTTATTTGTGTACAAGTTTAAATGTGTAAAATGTTTAATATGTGCTATAATTTCAGATTTTTTATAAAACCTCAAGATTGTGCTGACCAGTAAGCTTAACATGCAAAGAACCTTTTACAATGACAAAAAAGCTGTGCCAATAATGAAATTATGTCATTTAAAAGAGACAAAAATGTCTGTCAGTGTTTGGAGTGAGTGATGTAGCATCTGTTGCCATAACATAAGATCGCACAAACCAGTTGTATGAGAGCAGATCTTTATAATCGTCCTGGATGAAAAAGTCAGGGTTGTTTTAGCTTGTTGTTGCAGGTTAGCAAGAGTGAACCTTCACTTTAAGGGCTCCAAGCTTTAATCTGTAACTTGATAAATAGAACATAAACGGCTAGATCACGAGTTTTGTCGGTAGAGCCGTGCGGTGCTGACAAGCCTTTTTGTTTCAATGCTCACTTAAAACAATGCTGGTATTACGAGTTTGCTGAATGGCTGCGTTAGCCTCAGAAAAGTGAGCGTTGAGCAAAATTTAGCTCCACATCTCACCTCGATACGAGCGTTGCTTAAGTCAGCGGTAAACTGGCTAAACGTGCTTGTGCACGATTTCCCCATAGGAAACAATGGGGCTGAGCCGGCTGAAAAAAAAACTAACACCTGCAAAAAAGCAACGTTCAGCTCCTAACGCAGCCCCATTGTTTCCTATGGGAAAATAAAAAATATGTCTACACCTAACACCCTAACATGAACCATGAGTCTAAATACCCCTAATCTTACACTTATTAACCCCTAGTCTGCTACCCCGACATCATCGCCACCTGCATTATACTATTAACCCATAATCTGCCGCTCCGGACACCACCGCCACCTACATTATACCTATGAATCTCTAATCTGCTGCCCCTAACATCGCCGACACCTACATTATATTTATTAACCCCTAATATGCCGCCCCAACATCGCCGCCACTTATCTACAATTATTAACCCCTAATCTGCTGCCCCCAACGTCGCCGCCACTATACTAAATTTATTAACCTCTAAACCTAAGTCTAACCCTAACCCCCCTAACTTAAATCTAATTTAAATACATCGAAATAAAATTACTATTATTAACTACATTATTCCTATTTAAAACTAAATACTTACCTATAAAATAAACCCTAATATAGCTACAATATAACTAATAGTTACTTTATAGCTATTTTAGGATTTATTTTTATTTTACAGACAACTTTGTATTTATTTTAACTAGGTAGAATAGTTATTAAATAGTTATTAACTATTTAATAACTTCCTAGTTAAAATAAAGACACATTTACCTGTAAAATAAATCCTAACCTAAATTACAATTACACCTAACACTACACTATAATTAACTAATTACCTAGACTACCTACAATTAATTACATTTAAATTAAATAAACTAAATTACGAAAACAAACAAACACTAAATTACAGAAAATAAAAAAAGAATTACAAGAATTTTAAACTAATTACACCTAATCTAATCCCCCTAATAAAATAAAAAAGCCCCCCAAAATAATAAAATTCCCTACCCTATACTAAATTACAAATACTGTAGCCCTTAAAAGGGCCTTTTGCAGGGCATTGCCCCAAAGTAACCAGCTCTTTTACCTGCAAAAAAAAAATACAATACCCCCCCAACATTACAACCCACCACCCACACACCCCTACTCTAAAACCCACCCAATCCCCCCTTAAAAAAACCTAACACTAACCCCCTGAAGATCACCCTACCTTGAGCCGTCTTCACCCAGCTGAGCATAAGTGGTCCTCCATACAGCAGAAGTCTTCATCCGATCCGAGCAGAAGAGGTCCTCCAGGTGGCAGAAGGCTTCATCCAAGCGGCATATTTTATCTTCATCCTTCCGGAGCGGGTCCATCTTCAATCCAGCCGACGTGGAGCATCCTCTTCAAACGAAGTCCTAATGAAGAATGAAGGCTCCTTTAAATGACGTCATCCAAGATGGCGTCCCTTGAATTCCGATTGGCTAATAGAATCCTATCAGCCAATCGGAATTAAGGTAGGAAAAATCATATTGGCTGATGCTATCAGCCAATCGGATTGAAGTTCAATCCGATTGGCTGATACAATCAGCCAATAGGATTGACCTTGCATTCTGTTGGCTGTTCCAATCAGCCAATCAGATTTTTCCTACCTTAATTTGGATTGGCTGATAGGATTCTATCAGCCAATCGGAAATCAAAGGACACCATCTTGGATGACGTCATTTAAAGGAAACTTCATTCTTCGTTAGGACTTCATTTGAAGAGGATGCTCTGCGTCGGCTGGATTGAAGATGGACCCGCTCCGCTCCGGAAGGATGAAGATAGAATATGCCGCCTGGTTGAAGCCTTCTGCTGTCTGGAAGACCTCTTCTGCCCCGATCGGATGAAGACTTCTGCCGTAGGGAGGACCACTTGTGCCCAGCTGGGTGAAGACGGCTCAAGGTAGGGTGATCTTCAGGGGGTTAGTGTTAGGTTTTTTAAGCGGGGATTGGGTGGGTTTTAGAGTAGGAGTGTGTGGGTGGTGGGTTGTAATTTTGGGGGGGTATTGTATTTTTTTTTGCAGGGCTGATTACTTTGGGGCAATGCCCCGCAAAAGGCCATTTTAAGGGCTATTTGTAATTTAGTATAGGGTAGGGAGTTTTATTATTTTGGGGGGCTTTTTTATTTTATTAGGGGGATTAGATTAGGTGTAATTAGTTTAAAATTCTTGTAATTTTTTTTTATTTTCTGTAATTTAGTGGGGGTTTTTTTTCCGTAATTTAGTTTATTTAATTTAATTGTAATTAATTGCAGGTAGTTTAAGTAATTAGTTTAATTATAGTGTAGTGTTAGGTGTAATTGTAATTTAGGTTAGGATTTATTTTACAGGTAAATGTGTCTTTATTTTAACTAGGAATTTATTAAATAGTTAATAACTATTTAATAACTATTCTACCTAGTTAAAATAAATACAAAGTTGCCTGTAAAATAAAAATAAATCCTAAAATAGCTATAATGTAACTATTAGTTATATTGTAGCTATATTAGGGTTTATTTTATAAGTAAGTGTTTAGTTTTAAATAGGAATAATGTAGTTAATGATAGTAATTTTATTTATATTTATTTAAATTATATTTAAGTTAGGGGGGTTAGGGTTAGACTTAGGTTTAGGGGTTAATACATTTAATATAGTAGCAGCGACGTTGGGGTCGGCAGATTAGGGGTTAATAAATGTAGGTAGGTGTCAGCGATGTTAGGGACGGCAGATTAGGGGTTAATAAAATTTAACTAGTGTTTGCAAGGCGGGAGTGCGGCGGTTTAGGGGTTAATACATTTATTAAAGTGGCAGCGATGTCCGGACAGCAGATTAGGGGTTAATAATTGTAGGTAGGTGGCGGCGACATTGGGGGCGGCAGATTAGGGGTTAATAAATATAATATAGGTGTCGGCGATGGTAGGGGCAGCAGATTAGGGGTTCATAGGTATAATGGAGGTGGCGGCGATGTACGGTCGGCAGATTAGGGGTTAAAAAATTTAGTTTAGTGTTTGCAATGTGGGGGGGGGGGGCTCGGTTTAGGGGTTAATAGGAAGTTTATAGGTGTTAGTGTACTTTTTAGCACTTTAGTTAAGAGCTTTATGTTCTGGCGTTAGCCCATAAAACTCTTAGCTACTGACTGACTTTCAAATGCGGTAGGAGTCTTGACAGGAGAGGGTGTACCGCTCACCTCTTCCAAGACTCGTAATACCAGCGTTATGCAAACCGCATTAAAAAGATAGGATACGCAATTGACGTAAGGGGATTTGCGGTAGCCTCGAGTCGCAGAAGAAAATTGAGCGGTACACCTGTACCTGCCAGACTCGTAATACCAGCGGGCGTAAAAAAGCAGCGTTGGGGTCTCTCAACGCTGCTTTTTAAGGCTAATGCAAGACTCGTGATCAAGCCGAAAGTTTTTATGATGGATAGGAATATTAATGCTTAAAGGGACAGTATAGCTGAACATGCAAAAAAACTTTTACAATGACAAAAAAGCTGTGCCAATAATGAAATTATTTCATTTAAAAGAGACAAAAATGTCTGTCAGTGTTTGGAGTGAGTGATGTAGCATCTGTTGCCATAACATAAGATCGCACAAACCAGTTGTATGAGAGCAGATCTTTATAATCGTCCTGGATGAAAAAGTCAGGGTTGTTTTAGCTTGTTGTTGCAGGTTAGCAAGAGTGAACCTTCACTTTAAGGGCTCCAAGCTTTAATCTGTAACTTGATAAATAGAACATAAACGGCTAGATCACGAGTTTTGTCGGTAGAGCCGTGCGGTGCTGATGAGCCTTTTTGTTTCAATGCTCACTTAAAACAATGCTGGTATTACGAGTTTGCTGAATGGCTGCGTTAGCCTCAGAAAAGTGAGCGTTGAGCAGAATTTAGCTCCACATCTCACCTCGATACCAGCGTTGCTTAAGTCAGTGGTAAACTGGCTAAACGTGTTCGTGCACTATTTCCCCATAGGAAACAATGGGGCTGAGCCGGCTTAAAAAAAAACTAACACCTGAAAAAAAGCAACGTTCAGCTCCTAACGCAGCCCCATTGTTTCCTATGGGAAAATAAAAAATATGTCTACACCTAACACCCTAACATGAACCCCGAGTCTAAATACCCCTAATCTTACACTTATTAACCCCTAGTCTGCCAACCCCGACATCATCGCCACCTGCATTATACTATTAACCCCTAATCTGCTGCTCCGGACACCACCGCCACCTACATTATACCTATGAATCCCTAATCTGCTGCCCCTAACATCGCCGACACCTACATTATATTTATTAACCCCTAATCTGCCGCCCCCAACATCGCCTCCACCTACCTACAATTATTAACCCCTAATCTGCCGCCCCCAACGTCGCTGCCACTATACTAAATTTATTAACCCCTAAACCTAAGTCTAACCCTATCCCCCCTAACTTAAATCTAATTTAAATAAATCTAAATAAAATTACTATTTTTAACTATATTATTCCTATTTAAAACTAAATACTTACCTATAAAATAAACCCTAATATAGCTACAATATAACTAATAGTTACTTTATAGCTATTTTAGGATTTATTTTTATTTTACAGGCAACTTTGTATTTATTTTAAGTAGGTAGAATAGTTATTAAATAGTTATTAACTATTTAATAACTTCCTAGTTAAAATAAAGACAAATTTACCTGTAAAATAAATCCTAACCTAAATTACAATTACACCTAACACTACACTATAATTAATTAATTACCTAGACTACCTACAATTAATTACAATTAAATTAAATAAACTAAATTACGAGAAAAAAAAAACACTAAATTACAGAAAATAAAAAAAGAATTACAAGAATTTTAAACTAATTACACCTAATCTAATCCCTCTAATAAAATAAAAAAGCCCCCCAAAATAATAAAATTCCCTACCCTATACTAAATTACAAATACTGTAGCCCTTAAAAGGGCCTTTTGCAGGGCATTGCCCCAAAGTAATCAGCTCTTTTACCTGCAAAAAAAATACAATACCCCCCCAACATTACAACCCACCACCCACACACCCCTTCTCTAAAACCCACCCAATAAAAAAATCCTAACACTAACCCCCTGAAGACCACCCTACCTTGAACCATCTTCACCCAGCCGGGCACAAGTGGTCCTCCATACGGCAGAAGTCTTCATCCGATCCGAGCAGAAGAGGTCCTCCAGGTGGCAGAAGGCTTCATCCAGGCAGCATATTTTATCTTCATCCTTCCGGAGCAGAGCGGGTCCATCTTCAATCCAGCCAACGCGGAGCATACTCTTCAAACGAAGTCCTAATGAAGAATGAAGGTTCCTTTAAATGCCGTCATCCAAGATGGCGTCCCTTTAATTCCGATTGGCTGATAGAATCCTATCAGCCAATCGGAATTAAGGTAGGAAAAATACTATTGGCTGATGCTATCAGCCAATCGGATTGAAGTTCAATCAGATTGGCTGATCCAATCAGCCAATAGGATTGACCTTGCATTCTGTTGGCTGTTCCAATTATCCAATCGGATTTTTCCTAGGGACGGCAGATTAGGGGTTAATAAAATTTAACTAGTGTTTGCAAGGTGGGAGTGTGGCGGTTTAGGGGTAAATACATTTATTAAAGTGGCAGCAATGTCCGGTCGGCAGATTAGGGGTTAATATTTGTAGGTAGGTGGCGGCGACATTGGGGGCGGCAGATTAGGGGTTAATAAATATAATATAGGTGGCGGCGATGTTAGGGGCAGCAGATTAGGGGTTAAAAAATTTAGTTTAGTGTTTGCAATGTGGGGGGGGCCTCGGTTTAGGGGTTAATAGGTAGTTTATGGGTGTTAGTGTACTTTTTAGCACTTTAGTTAAGAGCTCTATGTTCTGGCGTTAGCCCATAAAACTCTTAACTACTGACTTTCAAATGCGGTAGGAGTCTTGACAGGAGAGGGTGTACCGCTCACCTCTTCCAAGACTCGTAATACCGGCGTTATGCAAATCCCATTAAAAAGATAGGATACGCAATTGACGTAAGGGGATTTGAGGTAGCCTCGAGTCGCAGAAGAAAATTGAGCGGTACACCTGTACCTGCCAGACTCGTAATACCAGCGGGCGTAAAAAAGCAGCGTTGGGACCTGCTTTTTAAGGCTAATGCAAGACTCGTGATCTAGCCGAAAGTTTTTATGATGGATAGGAATATTAATACTTAAAGGGACAGTATACTCTAAAAATGTTTTTCCCTTAATGTGTTTCCAATTACTCTTTTTACCAGCTGCAGAGTATAAAGATGTATGAGATTTGCTTATTTGTGTACAGGGAGTGCAGAATTATTAGGCAAGTTGTATTTTTGAGGATTAATTTTATTATTGAACAACAACCATGTTCTCAATGAACCCAAAAAACTCATTAATATCAAAGCTGAATAGTTTTGGAAGTAGTTTTTAGTTTGTTTTTAGTTATAGCTATTTTAGGGGGATATCTGTGTGTGCAGGTGACTATTACTGTGCATAATTATTAGGCAACTTAACAAAAAACAAATATATACCCATTTCAATTATTTATTTTTACTAGTGAAACCAATATAACATCTCAACATTCACAAATATACATTTCTGACATTCAAAAACAAAACAAAAACAAATCAGTGACCAATATAGCCACCTTTCTTTGCAAGGACACTCAAAAGCCTGCCATCCATGGATTCTGTCAGTGTTTTGATCTGTTCACCATCAACATTGCGTGCAGCAGCAACCACAGCCTCCCAGACACTGTTCAGAGAGGTGTACTGTTTTCCCTCCTTGTAAATCTCACATTTGATGATGGACCACAGGTTCTCAATGGGGTTCAGATCAGGTGAACAAGGAGGCCATGTCATTAGATTTTCTTCTTTTATACCCTTTCTTGCCAGCCACGCTGTGGAGTACTTGGACGCGTGTGATGGAGCATTGTCCTGCATGAAAATCATGTTTTTCTTGAAGGATGCAGGCTTCTTCCTGTACCACTGCTTGAAGAAGGTGTCTTCCAGAAACTGGCAGTAGGACTGGGAGTTGAGCTTGACTCCATCCTCAACCCGAAAAGGCCCCACAAGCTCATCTTTGATGATACCAGCCCAAACCAGTACTCCACCTCCACCTTGCTGGCGGGAGTCGGACTGGAGCTCTCTGCCCTTTACCAATCCAGCCACGGGCCCATCCATCTGGCCCATCAAGACTCACTCTCATTTCATCAGTCCATAAAACCTTAGAAAAATCAGTCTTGAGATATTTCTTGGCCCAGTCTTGACGTTTCAGCTTGTGTGTCTTGTTCAGTGGTGGTCGTCTTTCAGCCTTTCTTACCTTGGCCATGTCTCTGAGTATTGCACACCTTGTGCTTTTGGGCACTCCAGTGATGTTGCAGCTCTGAAATATGGCCAAACTGGTGGCAAGTGGCATCTTGGCAGCTGCACGCTTGTCTTTTCTCAGTTCATGGGCAGTTTTTTTGCGCCTTGGTTTTTCCACACGCTTCTTGCGACCCTGTTGACTATTTTGAATGAAACGCTTGATTGTTCGATGATCACGCTTCAGAAGCTTTGCAATTTTAAGAGTGCTGCATCCCTCTGCAAGATATCTCACTATTTTTGACTTTTCTGAGCCTGTCAAGTCCTTCTTTTGACCCATTTTGCCAAAGGAAAGGAAGTTGCCTAATAATTATGCACACCTGATATAGGGTGTTGATGTCATTAGACCACACCCCTTCTCATTACAGAGATGCACATCACCTAATATGCTTAATTGGTAGTAGGCTTTCGAGCCTATACAGCTTGGAGTAAGACAACATGCATAAAGAGGATGATGTCTTCAAAATACTCATTTGCCTAATAATTCTGCACACAGTGTATATGAATTAGCTGATTTTGTGTTTTGAAGCCACAACCTAATAAAATGGGTTGAGCTTGTAGGTATAATCAGATCTCATTACTATATCCCATTGTGTACATATACCTGCTTCTTTATCTTATATCTTTCCATAAACCAATCACCAATACTTGGAGAGAACAATGGAACATTAACATTTTATTACCTTATCTCTTCTATAACCCACTGGGAGTGTAATTTCTTCTACTGGCTGTGTTAACACAACTTGGTCTCCAGTCCAAAAAAATTCAGGATGGGTGGGGATACCACAGGCTAAATAAACTATTTTAAATGCCAATATAAGGGTAATGGAAAAACTTGTAAACAGTTTAATACACTCCAGCAGGTAAATTTGATCTTTGAGTACAAATTAAAATTTTTTTTGAGTAAACTGTCCCTTTAATTCTTTTAATGGGTAGTATTCATGATGAGTTTAACATAGTGAAACACCATTGGAAAAACAACATAACTGTGTTTTTTTATTGTTTTTATAACGAATTGTAAATGCTTTGAATTTTAAAACCCAGTAAAAAGACAAATTACACTTTGCACAGCCTTTATAACTAAAAATCTGGAATAGACCCTATTGTCTGACTTGCTGAACTCAACATTGCTAAATATAATCATTTGTGCACAGAAAAGAAAAGCACACACAGAAATGGTATGTTCAAAAAAATAAGTTCAATGGAAAATATTTCTCTGAGACTTAACCAATCAATGCTTCTCTTGCAATACTAACCTTGCATTACTGTGTAACAGGAGAAAAAAAAGTTAAAATCATCAAATTATCTAACAATAGAATTAAATGAAAATAAAATGGACTTGTATGCATTTTAATTACAATTTCATATGAATACATAAAATTATTTTTGGAGATCATGCCCAGCACTGTCAAGTTTTTTTTTTTATAAATGAATCCCAGATCATTTACCACATAGTCACTGAATCGCTTGCTTTTACAATGCACAGTTATCTCTGTACTTCCAGTTCAAAGCTCGCTGAGCCTCCTCATACTGTGCTTCTTTCCTCAATGTTTTGTGTGTATCTATTTTGCCTGCTTTAAAACATCTTGACTGATCTATCATAGAGTCTAGTGGCTAGTACTTTGAAAATATCACTGATACAGTGATGTAAATAATGATAACACCTAGGTCAACTGACTACTGGACTGGCTAGAATGACTAGAGAAGATATCCCAATATTTAAAGGGACAGTCTACTCTATAATTTGTATTGTTTAAAAGGATAGATAATTCCTTTATTACCCATTCCCCAGTTTTGCATAACCAACACTGTTATATTAATACACTTTTTACCCCTGTGATTACATTGTGTCTGAGCCTCTGCAGACTGCCCCTTTATTTCAGTTCTTTTGACAGACTTGCATTTTCGCCAATCAGTGCTGACTTAAATAACTTCACGGGAGTGAGCACAGTGTTATCTATATGGCACACATTAACTAGCACTGTATAACTGTGAAAATGCACTGAGATAGGAGGCGGGTTTTAACAGTTTAGAAATCAGTTTGAGCCTACCTAAGTTTAACTTTCAGCAAAGAATACCAAGAGAACAAAGCACATTTGATAACAAAAGTCAATTTGAAAGTTGTTTAAAATTGCATGCCCTATCTGAATCATGAAAGTTTAATTTTGACTTAACTGTCCCTCTAATGACTGCTTAAAAATATTTTTTTCATAATGCATAAATACAAAACTATTTTGAACATTCCCACCTCAAAACAGTCGATGCCATGATTTATCATTCCAGTTTTAGATCTAGAGGCAAACAAAATTAAAATATCATAACCACCAAAAAAAATCTACTTCTTAAAATCATTAAATTTGTATCTTTCCCAGTGGCCCATTTTTAAGCCAACAGTATTATGATCTCTACAAAGAACCATTTTAGCTTAAAGGAACACTGAACCCAATTTTTTTTCTTTCGTGATTCAGATAGAGCATGCAATTTTAACCAACTTTCTAATTTACTCCTATTATTACTTTTTCTTCATTCTTTTGCTATCTTTATTTGAAAAAGAAGGCATCTAAGCTAAGGAGCCAGACAATTTTTGGTTTAGAACTCTGGACAGCACTGGTGAACTGCTTGTGCAATGCCGCCCCAGCAGATTTGCACCCAATTGGCCACCAGCAGGGGGTGTCAATCAACCCGATCGTATGAGATCGGGTGGATTGATGTCCGCAGCCTCAGAGGCAGCAGACATGGTAAGGAGCAGTGGTTTAACTCTTGTGTCCGGGCCCATCATAGTGTAAGTTTATGAGAGCGAACATTTGATTGTTTCATTAATAATAGGGAAGATTATAAGCCTTCTAACAGTCAAGGTAGTGAACATTTCCTTTTCCAAATTCATAAATAATAGGGATTATTAAAGGGGTTGGTGGGGACAACATCTGATCTAAGGTTTCCTCTGCATAAATCAATATAGTATATAAAAACTGTAGTAAATCATTATAAATTAACTTAGGTATTATCATTTGTGAAATGTATTAAGAACACGATTATATTAGGCACTGGTAGAAATAATAGTTGTAAACAAACAAACAAGAATATCACCACCCAATGGCCAAGATACTCAATTGCAGAATTAATTGCTTGTCTTCTGTGATTAAACAATGAATGACAATTATTAAACATGAAGGTTTTTAAATCCAATCACTCTCACAGTCACCTGTCTTGTTATTTATATAGTCAGTTGGTCAACAACCAAGATAACAAATGTCAGTCATATCGGAAAAAGTGTTCAGGCATTGCATGTTCATAGTGTCTCTCCTTCAACAGTGTGCATATCTAAAATAATCTATCTATTTATCTATCTATCTATCAATCTATCTTTGTGTGTGTATCTGTCTATATATAAATAAATATATATATATATATATGTATATATATATACTGTATATATGTGTGTGTGTATATATATATATATATATATATATATATTTATATATGGTAGACTAAGGGGGTAGAGAAAGCGCTGTTCAAAAAGAGGATCCCCTATATACACATATATATGTATTCCTGCCCTGTTTATATGGCGGTATAGTACAGGGAACAGATGGATAAATATGTCCCTTGATTATAATATGTTGATAAAATATGTTAAATAATTTTCTCACCAAAGAGCATATACAATTGAGAAAATACAGTTTCATAAAATTACAGATTCATAAAAATGCATATCTAGAAGCAATTATGACTTCAGAGTATACTAATCAATAAAAAATTGTTGGTAAGTCCATCAAATATATATCAAAAAATGAATCAATACAACAGTAAATGTTATCACACTAAAGATATCCGGTAGGTATTGCACTTACTAGAACAAACCTCAATCATATGAGGTAAGTTGCCGCATCTATAAGTGGGAAACTTCCAAAGATATCAGGTGGGAGTAGTTGAAAGCAGGGTGTGTGTATCCTTCTCCTCTTGGAGTATGGGGTGTAGAGCCTGGCGGAAGCTTGTTAGGATTCTCTACGTGTGCAAGCAGGTTATGCAAAGTGAGAAATAGAGAAAAAATACGTGGTGTAATACTGTTTATTACAAATGTAAAACAAATAAACACAGACAAATGGCCACTCACATTAAAAGTCCTCAAACATATGAGGCATGCATAAAACACTCAGAATTATTCTGAAGATCACAAACTCTGTCAATGGAAGTTTGTAGATGCTGTGTCTCAATAAGAGAGAAATGTTCCTCCAAAGAACAGGTAGGTGTTTCCAGTTACACAACACAGTTTGTATAATGAAGATCTTAGCAAAAAACTGCAGTTTCTATGACACTCATCAAAAGAAAGTATATAAGTATCCCTTACGCGTTTCGAAGGCTGTCTTGTCCTTCTTCTTCAGAGGGTCTTTTTTAGATAGTCAAATTTAAATGTACGCTAATACTCTTTAAAAGCCGGGCGGCGGCATGCCCCTAACTTTCAATTATTATTTCTGATTGGTTCAAAGCGCTGTCAATCACAGCGTGTTCAAGTCTATGACGTATATGGTTTTAAACGTACTCCACCATTGGTTGTTTGGATAAATGACGTCTGTATGTCTTTGCGTGTGTAATGTATGAGTCGTTCTTTGTATATGCCGTTGCCATAGTTACATGGTTGATCATTATTACGGCTATAGAACAAACTGGTTATTGTATGTAAATATAAATATAATTGTGATAATCCCAATCTATTCTTTTTCACTTGAAATCTGTGAATTCTCACAATTAAGATAGTTGAAAAACAGATAAGTTATGAAAAAGCATATCAAGATTAGAAGTATGTATCGTTGGTTGTTATAGCAACCTATGTGTGTACATGTATAATGAATTCTCCTGTATGCATCCATATGTACATGCAAGACTATAAACGGTGGTCATATACGATACTATCTCTTATTTTACTTATTCCAACTTTCTCAAATGCATATTCTCATGGAATTAATTAGCTTATTCATTATACATTTCATAGATGCTTTTTACATATACATGTAGATAACCAGATGTTTGTTTTTCCATCCCTATATTTCACCATATAGCTCAGATTCTATCATTTATTGGAGGTTTGCATATAAATATAAATATGTTGTTATGATGTCAATACTTCAAATACAGTTAGATAATAAATAAACTCCTCATTTCGTGATGTCCTGTGAATGTACTTATGGGACCTTCTATAGTGTATAGGAGTTTGTTCTTTTAGCTAAAACAGTTTCTATGAATAGAGTTGTGGATTTAGGACCCAAAACTAAGGTATATAGATAAATAAAGATGATAGATAAAACATTTATTGAGATATATAGAGAGAAATGGAGCGCACCTGATGGTCATTGGTGTTGACCTTCCCGCCAGTATGTATCCACACTTCTATATATAAATAAAAATAAAAATAAAAATGGATATGGAAATAAGAGCAACTATTTGTGTCCCTGTTTTCTAATAAGGGTCCCTATGGGTAAGAGTAAATATATGTTTTTACTCGAGGAAAGCTGCCAGGTCTATATCTTTGTTGAGACCCCTTGGATTCATAGTCCCAAATTGGTGAATCCAAAAGGTCTCTGTTTTCCTTAGATGTAGTTCCCTGTTTATCCCTTCTAGTGCTTTTTTGATATGCTCTAAAATTGTTCCTTTAAGACTCATGGGTTCTTTATTATGGAAGTTCCTAAAGTGTGCTGGTACACTGTGGTTCTTTTCACCTCCTTCTATGTTCCTAATATGCTCCAGTAATCTTTTCTTGAAGGGTCGTGTGGTGCGTCCTATCTATTGTAATTTGCAACTGCACTCTAAAAGGTATATCACGAAATCTGTTTTGCAATTTTTTAATGTAGTAATATTGTGTACCTTATTAGTAGATGTTGATACTACTTGTTTGGTGGGTTTATTTCTGCCATAGTGGTGGAGACACGCTACACAATTTAACATATTGCATTTAAAAAAACCTATGGTTTTGGTTCCTAGCCAGTTTCCCTTCATTTCGTCCTTCTCTTTCATTTTTAGTTTGCTGGGGGCTATTATAGATTTTAAATTCCTATTTTTCTTATATATTATTTGTGTTTTTTTCTCTCCAATTTGTTTTAATAATGGATCTTTGGATAGTACGTGCCAATGTTTTCTGAAAATTTGGTCTATTTCCCTAGAACAAATCCAAGAGGAGAAGGATACACACACCCTGCTTTCAACTACTCCCACCTGATATCTTCGGAAGTTTCCCACTTATAGATGCGGCAACTTACCTCATATGATTGAGGTTTGTTCTAGTAAGTACAATACCTACCGGATATCTTTAGTGTGATAACATTGACTGTTGTATTGATTCATTTTTTGATATATATTTGATGGACTTACCAACAATTTTTTATTGATTAGTATACTCTGAATTCATAATTGCTTCTAGATATGCATTTTTATGAATCTGTAATTTTATGAAACTGTATTTTCTCAATTGTATAGGCTCTATATTTTATCAACACATTATAATCAAGGGACATATTTATCCATCTGTTCCCTGTACTATACCACCATATAAACAGGGCAGGAATACATATATATGTGTATATAGGGGATCCTCTTTTTGAACAGCGCTTTCTCTACCCCCTTTGTCTACCATTTTCTCTGGGGCACCCTCACCATTCTTTTTGGTGGGAGTTCCCTTTTCACTTTGAGATTCTAGCTGCTTTCACAGGAGATCCCATATAAATTCAGGCTAAACTAACACACAGCACTAACTCTTTTTGTGTGGACTGCCCTCTCTTTTCCCTCTTTTTGAGGGAAGTCTGGACTTCCACACACCCTCCCCATCATATATATATATATATATATATATATATATATATATATTTATATATATATATATATATATATTATATATATATATATATATATATATATATATATATTTCAGCCACACACATTACTATCTGGTTCATAAAATCCAGTATGTAGCCATAAAATCTCCAAGGAAAAACATTGCCAGTACAATGGGTACTGAAGAGCTCAGTGATTTTAAATATGGCACTTTTCTAGTATTCCACCATTACCATAAATTTGTTTGTGAAATGTATGTCCTACTACATCTACCCCAGTCACCTGTAAGTGCTATTAATGTTATTTGGAAGCACCTTGGAGTAACAACAGTCCAGCCATGAAGTGGTAGACCACACAAACACCTATCATATGTTGCATCAATCATTTCAAAACTACCTCTAAAAGCAACATCAGAAAAAGTACACTGGATTGGGATCTTCATAAAAATGGGTTTACATGGCTGAGGAGCTGCACACAAGTCTTGAATCAAAATGCACAATGCCAAGCATTGGTTGAAGTTGTGTAAAATACGCTGCCTCTGGACTCTGGAGCAGTGGAAACGTGTTCTCTGGATTTATGAATCATGCTTCACTATATGAAAGTCTAAGGGTAGAATCTGGGTGAAGCAGATTCCTGGAGAACGTTACCTGCATCATTCATGATGCCTATTGTAAAGTTTGGTGGAGGAAGGATAATGGTCTGATGCTTTTTGTTTTCGGTGTTTGGGCTTGGCCCTTTAGATCCAGAGAAGGTTCATCTTAATGATACAGGTTGAAAATACATTTTTAGACAATTGTATGCTACCAGCTTTGTGTCAACAATTTGGGGAGGGTTTTTTTCTGTCCCAGGATGACTGTCTTCATGTTCAAAAAATGATGTCCTTAAAGACATGGTTTGATGAGTTTGGTGTGGAAGAACTCGAGTGGCCTGAACATCTTTGGGATGGTTTGGAATGGTGATTGTGAGCCATACTTTTTGTCCAACATTAGTGCTTGGCCTCACAAATGCTCTTTTGGTTAAATAGGCACAAATTCCCACAGGCAGAAAGCCTTTCCAGAAGAGTTGTGACTGCTACAGCCACAAAGGGAGGGGAGCTTTATAATAATAGCTATGATTTCAGAAAGGGATGTTCAACAAGCTAATGAAGCTTTGATGGTCAGGTATACACATACTTTTGGTCACATTTGCACATAACTGAATATTGCAAGTGAGACAATCATGTATATATTTGTTTTGGATCCATAAATATTAACAAAACAAGAAAATGATATACAGTATATATGTAAATTTAGCAAATCTTTTGAAATGACAGTATGATACAGAAAAATTAAGATAATATTTTTAAAGAAAAAAATATGAAAACACTGACATATGAAGAGTATTAATCATAGTTATTAAACAGTAGTAGAGCATATTTTAATATAATGAGGGACACGTTACTTATGATACCACCTATTAATACATGATATCAGTTCTTATACAATCTATCTAATGCATTTCACTTTGACAGACTTCAGTGTGGTTTGCGTTATCTGTAATATTTCACTAAGGACTTTATCTGACACATTTCAGAACAGCATTCTTTCACAGACGTAGACTATACCTGTCACATTTCACAGTGGAAATTATCTGGCACGTTCCCTGTTTTACACTTTACATGACATATTTTGTTATCTGTGATTACTTACTATTTACCTTAGCTGGATATGAATAAAAGAAATGTAATAAAAAAGACAAACCTGGAGTACCCAAAGCCAGGGCTGTTTCTAGGGGCGGGCAGACCGGGCATTAGGGAGCAGTGGGGAACATTTTTTTTTTTATTGTGTTAAAGTGGCAGTGCTTACTTGATAAACTACTGGTATAGCAAAGGTTAAAATACAGAGCTCACAAACATATATATTAAATATATATATATATATATATATATATATATATATATATATATATATATATATATATATATATATATATATATATTAGAAAGGAAGCTGTTATGTTAATTGGCTGCATTGGATGTCAATCATACTAATGGAGCAACAAGATCACAAAGGGGGCGTGTTAAGACCGGATAACTACTTAGAGCTAAAACTGAAAGTAAAAGGAGAGGAATCACCCTGAGAAAAGCAGTCTCCTATCTCACTGATCTGTGTCACAAACGAGTGATATTTTATGCATATAACAAATTATTCAGTCTATACATAATGATATGTACATATGTTTTAGTTTTACTGAGCTAATTAAAAAAGGTGCTTTATAAAAATTGGGTTTCCACATACTAAGGAACAGGTTTTCTGTTAAGGACTGTTGAATAAAAAAATCTTTTTGACATTATGCCTTTTTTTTGTATTTATTTACTTATTGTTTACAAATGCTTAATAGTTATGGGTGTGTGTGTGTCATTTACTTCATAATGACAATGGCAAATTTTCACAAACTCACATGTGAGTGCTTGTATCTGCTATTACTGCCTGAGTGTGTGTTTGTGTGCTTATCTATCCCTGTCTGTGTGTGTCTGCTATTACTGCCTGAGTGTGTACATGCCAATCTATCCCTGCCTTTGTGTGTTTATCTGCCTATTACTGCCTGAGTTTGTGTGTGTGTATGCCTATCTATCCCTGCCTGTGTGTGCCTGTCTCTGTCTATTACTGCCTGTGTGTGCCCATCTCTGTCTATTACTGCCTGTGTGTGCATGTATCTGTCTATTATTGGCTGAGCGTGTGTGTGTTTGTGTGTATGCCTATCTATCCCTGCCTGTGTGTATACCAATCTATCCCCACCTGTGTGTGCATGTCTCTGTCTATTACTGCCTGCTTGTGCATGTCTCTGTCTATTACTGCCTGTGTGTGCACGTCTCTGTCTATTATTGCTTGTGTGTGCATGTATCTGTCTATCACTGGCTGAGTGTGTGTGTGTGTATATGCCTATCTATACCTGCCTGTGTGTGCATGTCTCTGTCTATTACTGCCTGTGTGTGTATGCCTCTGTATATTACTGTCTCTGTGTGAATGTCTTTGTCTATTAATGTCTGTGTGTGCATGTCTCTGCTTATTACTGTCTGTGAGTGCATGTCTCTGTCTGTTACTGCTTGTGTGTGCATGTCTCTGTCTATTACTGCCTGTGTGAGCATCTCTCTGTCTGTTAATGCCTGTGTGTGCATGTCTCTGTCTATTACTGCCTGAGTGTGCATGTCTTTGTCTATTACTGCCTGTGAGTGCATGTGAATTCTATCAGCCAATCGGAATGTAAGGGACGCCATCTTGGATGAAGTAATTTAAAGGGAAACTTCATTGTTCAGAAGACGTCGGAAGAAGAGGATGCTCCGTGAGGGATGTCTTGAAGATGGCGCCCCTCCACGCCAGATGGATGAAGATAGAAGATGCCATCTGGATGAAGGCTTCTGCCGGCTTGGATTAAGACTTCGGCCGCTTGGTTGAAGATTTCTGCCGGCTTCACTGAAGAATTCTGCCGCTTCGTTGAGGATGGATGTCCCATCTTCGAAAACTGTAAGTGGATCTTCGGAGGTTAGTGTTAGTTTTTTTAAGGGTTTATTGGGTGAGTTTTAATTTTAGATTAGCGGTTTGGACTGAAAAAGAGCTAAATGCACTTTTAAGGGCAATGCCCATCCAAATGCCCTTTTCATGGCAATTCGGAGCTTAGGTTTTTTAGATAGGTTTTTGGTTTGGTTTGGTTGTGTGGGTTTTACTGTTGGGGGGTTGTTTGTATTTTTATTTACAGGTAAAAGATCTGTTTTCTTTGCGACAATGCCCCGAAAAAGGCCCTTTTAAGGGCCATTGGTAGTTTGGATCAGCCAATAGGATGAAAGCTCAATACTATTGGCTGATTGCAACAGCCAATAGGATTTTTTCCACCTTAATTCCTATTGGCTGATAGAATTCTATCAGCCAATCGGAATGTAAGGGACGCCATCTTGGATGACGTAATTTAAAGCGAAACTTCATTGTTCAGAAGATGTCGGAAGAAGAGGATGCTCCGTGACGCATGTCTTGAAGATGGTACCGCTCCACGCCAGATGGATGAAGATAGAAGATGCCGTCTGGATGAAGGCTTCTGCCGGCTTGGATGAAGATTTCTGCCGGCTTCACTGAGGACTTCTGCCGCTTCATTGAGGATGGATGTCTTCGAAAACTGTAAGTGGATCTTCGGGGGTTAGTGTTAGTTTTGTTTTTTTAAGGGTTTATTGGGTGGGTTTTAATTTTAGATTAGGGGTTTGGACTGAAAAAGAGCTAAATGCACTTTTAAGGGCAATGCCCATCCAAATGCCCTTTTCAGGGCAATGGAGAGCTTAGGTTTTTTTAGATAGGTTTTTATTTGGGGGTTTGGCTGTGTGGGTTTTACTGTTGGGGGGTTGTTTGTATTTTTATTTACAGGTAAAAGAGCTGTTTTCTTTGGTACAATGCCCTGAAAAAGGCCCTTTTAAGGGTCATTGGTAGTTTATTGCAGGCTAGGTTTTTTTTTTTTTGAGGGGGGGGCTTTTTTATTTTCATAGGGCTATTAGATTAGGTGTAATTAGTTTAAATATTTTATCATTTATTTTTTATTTTGTGTAATTTAGTGTTTATTTTTTTTGTAACTTAGTGTGTTTTATTTTGTGTAACTTAGTTGTTATTTTTTGTAACTTATTAATTTTTAATAGTAGATTTAAATAATTTGAGTAGGGTTAGTTTTTTAAATATGTAATATAGTTAATTTAATTATTAGTTTAATGTAATTTTAGTATAATAAGGTAGGTTAATGAATAATTTAATATAGTTTAATGTAATTTAATGTAATTTTAGTATAATAGTTAGGGTAGATTAATGAATAGTTTAACATAGTTTAATGTAATTTTAGTATAATAGTTAGGGTAGGTTAATTAATAGTTTAATATAGTTTAATGTAATTTTAGTATAATAGTTAGGGTAGGTTAACTATTAATTTAATATAGTTTATTTTAATTCTAAAGGTAAGTTTAAATTTATTATAACATAGGGATGAGGTAATTATAATGTAAAGTTAGCTGGTTGTTAGGTTTAGGAGTTAATTGGTTAATTTAGTTTATGGCGATGTGGGGGACTGGCGGTTTAGGGGTTAATAGGTTTAGTAAGTGGTAGTGATGTGGGAGGCCAGGGGTTTAGGGGTTAACACATTTATTTAGTTGCAGAGGGGTCTGGGAGTGACCGTATAGGGGTTAATAACTTTATTTAGTTGCGGTGGGCTCGGAGATCATTGGTATAGGGGTTAATATATTTATTTAGTTGCGGTGGTGCCCGGGAGCGGCGGAATAGGGGTTAATAACTTTATTTAGGTGCGGTGTTGTCGGGAGTGGCGGGATAGGGGTTAATAACTTTATTTAGTTGCGGCGGTGTCAAGGAGCGGCGGGATAGGGGTTAATATATTTTATGTAGGTGGCGGCGATGTCGGGGTGGCAGATTAGGGGTGTTTAGACTCGGGGGTTATGTTAGGGTGTTAGGTGTAAATGTAACTTTTATTCTACCATAGAAATCAATGGGATTATCTGGCAGCATCGAACATAAGCTTTCGCTGCTTTCAGACTCCCATTGATTCCTATGGCATCCGCGGCCTCCAGGATGGCGGATTGAAAACCAGGTACGCTGAGCCGGAATAGTGACGAGCGTACCTGTTTGAAGTTTGATAAATGGCAAAAGTTGTCAGATAGTGCCGAATTTGTATTTGGAACATCTGTAATGACGTAATCATCGATCTGTGTTGGACTGAGACCGGCGGATCATATGTTACGTCACAAATTTCAACTTTTGCCGGTCTGTAGGCTTTGATAAATAGGGCAAATCAGGCTCACCACAATTACGCTAAGGAATTCCAGCGTATTTGCGGTTGACGGCTTGATAAATAGGTCTCATAGACTTTAATAGTGAATTTTGTAAAAAAAAAATGTTATAACTTTTCTAAATAATTGTAATAGACCCCTAAATATGTTACAAATACACCTATTGACATATTGCAATCCTTTAGAAAATCTTACCTGATGACTTTTTTTGCAAAGTTCAACTTTAAAGTCTATTGGAAGTTTTGTAGATACATTTTGGATAAGAATTGAAAGGAATTGCTATGCATTAAACAAATAATTATGCAAAGCTATAAGAAAAGTATACATATAAAGACAATTAGTAAAAGATATAAAGATATTTTTAGATAATATCGATTTATTTGGAAAAAACATTGAAGTAGAAAAAGGACATATTTAAAGGGATAGGAAAGTCAAAATTAAACTTTCATAATTTAGGATACACCAAAAAAAATTAAGACAAGTCTATTATTCTTGTTTCTTTTGGTATCCATTGTTGAAAAACATATGTAAATATCCTTATCAGCAGCAATGCAGTACTAGGAGCTAACTGGTGGTTGGCAGCAACACACATTTGTTATTTGTCATTTGCTCACTAGGGGCTCGATGATTGAAAGCTCTCTGGGCTGGCGAGATTATTAAAGAATGCTCGCCAGTCCTATTTCCCTGGTGGAATGATCTAAAGCCACTTTTTACCCTGTCTCGCTAAGGGGCGTATACAGCATTTTCATATGAAAAATGCACAATTAAATTCATATTTTATCATTCAAAACAAATATTTGAACCATTCACACAAAAATAAGCAGGGAAAAAATGTATTGTTAAGGTGCATCAAAAATCGTAACAAAATTCTTCACCAAAAATCGTATGTTAACAAAAAAGTAAAATTTGTATGTAATTTACTCAGGAATAAATCAAATTAAATATGCACAGCGTAAATCGTAATTGTAGTACACTGGATGTGCAAAAATCACACAGAAATATGAACTTATAAATACAAAATGCAAAGCGTAATTGTTGTTTTTTCGTAAAATGGGCTGAACATGGGCGTTCCATGGGCGTATATAAAAATGTTTCTCTAATCCCAGTGTAATTCTATAAAGATTTTCGCACTGCAGATATCACAGTTTTTTCTCGCCAACTGAAAGGTCGCGAGCTTTTCTCAACACAATACGAACACTTTTAACCCCAATAGAAAAACAAGTGCATACTAAAATATATGCGAATGTAAGATGCTATAAACAGAAAGCAGCGTAATGTTGGCTTGTATTGAGTTATATTGGCTGGATGATTTTAATTTTAAAGTGCTCTCCCTACTCCCTGCTAACTTCGCACTAAGGAGCAAAGTTTCCCTAACTAGCGAGCTCCAATACTTTTAATAGGAGCCATCTCGCCACTCGCAGGGACTGCCCCTTTTTACAATCATTGCACCAGGGCAGCCCTGCGAGAGTCGGCGAGACAAAGTAGGTTTGAGCTAGCGAAGATTATATCATCAAGCCCTAGATGTGTTCAGCTTTGGGGCTGACCTCTAAATGACAGAGTGGCATGCAAGGTCTAGGAGGAGGACTTTAGAATCTGTGAGGGGGCACATTTTGGAATTTTGCCCTGGGAGCCAGATTCTCTATAAATGGCCCTGCCCAAAGCCTATTACCTAATAATTCCATGGGTTACAAGCACCTGGTGTTAAGTAGCTAGGCCTTAACCTCTTCATAAAGGTATATCTGTCTGGAACTATGAAGTACAGTAGTGGAAATATGTAATAGGTAATTAGTACTGCTATTAAGCTATTTATGCTAAAATACAGATGTCTAAGAGATACAACGGTCTAAGATGCAAAAAGATCATATAACACTTTTTGTCGTGTGTAAAGTGTCTTTAAATTCAATATCAATTCATTAGAAGACCATTAGAAATCTCAGCTCCTGTGTGTTTTTTTTTCTCACAAACTTCACCAATACATGAGACAATTCAGTAACAATATTCAAAGCCATAAAAAAACAGATTTTTCATATTAATTTTTGTACTTTTCTAAATCAACAGCTTTGACTTTTTGAAATCCCATGTGTCTTGTTGGAAATAATTATCTTAAAGTAAAATTGTCTTCACTTTAACACGTTCCCAATGTTCCATTTTACCTGCTAGAGTGTATTTAATTGTTTGCAAAAATCTCCTTTACTTTTATTTTCTTGTTTGAAATAGTCTATGTAGAAAGGCTATGTTACCTGGAGACAATGGGGCCTAATTATCAAGCCCCCGGGAACAGCAGTTATGAAGCAGGGGTCTAAAGACCGCTGCTTCATGACTGGCCCGCTGCCTCGGAGGCTGCGGTCTGCAATCCGCCCGTTCCTATATGATCAGGCTGATTGACACCACGTGCTAGCGGCCAATCGATTGGCCGCAAATCTGCAGCATTGCACAACCATTTCAGGTGAACTGCTTGTGCAGTGATAAATGACGACTGTGTATACAGCGTATCATGTCGGACAGACATTGATAAATCGGCCCCATTACCACTAATTAATCTATGAGTGCTCATTGAACCACCCAGCCATAACTAACCTTTCAATACCTAACTATTTAGCAGGTCTGTTTTACCTGAAGGCTGATTCAATATTTATGGGCACACCCTTGAGAACAACATGTTATGGTTTTAATGAACAACAACTACTATTTCAAATATAAAAATAAATGTGAAGGGATATTTCCACGTACATTTAATACTCTGCAGTAGGTATAATATATCATATGGAACCCATTAAGGGGAAACAAATGTTATAGTACAGTGTTTATTAAAATATTTGCATTTTGTTCAAGTTTACATTTAATTAACATGGTGGATCCTGGTTTAATGAAATGTTAACAATTTATTATTGTAATTAAGTATTTGGATCTTTAGAAAAATGTTCATTTGAATATTAAACAAAATTATATAAAACTGTTAATTTCACTTTTTCACAAATTAATATTATTAGTTAAGTAAAATAAAACAAACCTTCAAAAAAGTCATCATCAATAATAAAACATTTAGGACTGTGTCGTATGGGCTCGGTTTATCAAGCTGCAAATTCAGCTTGGGAACTCCTGCTGTGCAGACTCTTGTGAGCCAACAAACCATGACTTAAGAAAAGAGTGGTCATTCATCCAGGATGATTGACAAGCCAGACACACATTTGCTTGTGTAGTGATAAATGCATTTAGCATATGCTGTCTGCTGTCCCTGAATGCAGATGGACAGGTTTCCTAGATTGGAACCTTGTCTACCCACAGATTTGAAAATGGATCTCTATGAGTCAAGCTACTTATAGCAACAGATATACAACTAAATCTACTCACAGCAGGCCGCCTGATATCATACTCAGTCTAATCAAAAGTTGATCAGCTCAAAAAATATGGTAGCTCCAAAGTGATAGCGATGGTTATTACTTCCTATGCTAGACACTGCCGTAACATCAGAGCCTATGTAAAAAAGTGAGCAGTTCACTATTGTTTGACATTTTGAATATTTTTACAGTATGCTATGATTGTTATTAATATGTATGAGAGCCTGCATAGCTGCTTCTAGGTCTTCTTTTGCAATATGGGGAAAAAAATAGCCACACTTTGCTTTACTGTGAAATTTCAGAGAATACTTGATTAAACTGATGAGGAAAACAAATTGCTCCCTGGGACAAGAATGCTTACATTTTCTTCACAATGGGGTTGGGTGACTGAGAAAACGTAATGTAACATTGCTTCCTTAATTAAAGGGACAGTAAATTCATAATTAGACGTTCATGATTTAGACAGCATACACATTTTAAACAACTTTCAAATTTACTTCTGTTATTTAATTTGCTTCCTTCTCTTGTTATCCTTTGTTGAAAGGTTTATGTAGGATAGCTAAGGAGCAGCAAAGAACCTAGGTTCTAGCTGCTGACTGGTGGTTGCATATATATGATGCTTTTCATTGGCTCATCCATGTGTTCAGTTAGAAACCAGTAGTGCATTGCTGCTCCTTCAACAAATAATACCAAGAGAATTAAACAAATTTGATAATAGAAGTAAACAAGAAAGTTGTTTAACATTGCATGTTCTACCTAAAACGTGATTCAAAATTTTGGGTTTCATGACCCTTTAATTACTGGTAAGCTTTTTACATATATGCTGTATTACTTTTACCCTTATTGAAGACCAACATACCCTGTATGCCAGCTGTCTGTAACAATTCCAGTGCTGTAGGAGCGCAGACAGAGGTGAGAGTGTACTATTTCTGCATGTCTCACTCGCTCATTCCCCTCTTACAGCCCTGGAAGCCGTACACTTTTAGGATGTTTTCAAGGCATCCTAAAAATACTGAGCTTTAACAATGTTAGGACTGCTTTGATGAAGCGCCAAATCCAGCTGGCGAATGTGTCTAGCATCCTAACAATCCCCCAGGATCCGATCCCAGCGTTGAAACTTCCTGTTTTCCGTTAATGTTTACATTAAAACTTCTCTCTGATCATTAACGCTTGCCCCCGTCCTGAAGTGGTTAAGTGAATCAGCATTTAAGTAATATTCTTTTAAATTATTCTCAGTAAAAAATTATTTTGAGTTCTATGTTCCTTTAAGAAATTATATATTACATATAAAGACACTAATGCTATAGTTTGTATAATTTGGATACAGTTTAAGGGGCTGATTTAACAATGTCCGTCGCACATCGATAAATGCTGCATTTATCATTTCACAAGCATTTTAGTGAAATGCTTGCGCAATGCCGCCCCTGCACATTTGTGGCCACTAGTAGGGGGTGTCAATCAACCCAATTGTATCCGATCAGGCTAATTTGTTGTCTGCCACCTCGGAGGTGGCGGACGAGTTAAGGAGCAGTGGTCTTAAGAGCGCTTCTTCTTAACGCCTGATTCTAGCGAGTCTGAAGGCTTGCACATAATTAGAAGCATTTGAGGGTTGATAAATTGGCCACTAAGCTTTTTTTTGTCAGAAAAATATAATGTTTGCATCATTATAATGTTGTCACGGATACCAGACAGCCAAGGCTACCCCCCACCTCCCTACAACCTCACCCCTGTTGTTATCTAGTCTAGGTGTGAAGTGCCTTTCTGTTATTGTGTGAGTCATCCATTGTCCTTTTGTAAGTCAGGATGTGATTAGAATCTTGTTTAACTAACCATTGTCTGATGTTTGTCTCATTTGTTTCTATTTGTGTAGTAACTACCCCCATTTGTTGGAAATGTATAAAAGCTGTGTTTTCTGTGCAATAAAGCAGTTCTTATTTCAACTGAATGCTAGTCTGTCTAGTTATTTGGGTGAGCTCCAGCTAAAATCACTTTCCTGGGCTACATAGCAGTCTGTTCCAGGCAAAGGAAGGACCCTCTGGCAGAGCTTCCCAGTCGGGGGAACTAGAGACTGCCACAGGGTGGGACACTGAGTACTGGTTCTGTCAGGCATCAGGGGGGGCTACAGGCTGTGGTCACTAGCCAGCTACATATCTGCAGTTGGCAGGGAGGAATCAGGACCCGTTTGGCCGAGCTACCCAGCCGGGGTAGCCGGGGATCCGTCACATTGGTTGGCAGTGGTGGGATCTGCTTCTTCCACACGATTCCTGCTGACAAAGAAGGGCCACAGTAGCTGGTAACTATGGAAGCCGAGTACCTAAGGAGAGTACAGGAGGCACTGACCCAGCTGGACAGTCCTTGTTCTGAACTGGACCACCTGAGCTGCAGGAGCATTATCCGCCGGCAACTATGGAGGGAGAGGCTTCAACAAGAAAAGGATTGTGATGGAAAGGTCCTCCCCACAGATGATGAGAGGTACTGGGTCCGGTGGGACTTGCGAGTGCTTTTCCTGGGAGAGCAGCCCATGGAGGAATGGCTATCGGAACTAGATCGACTGGTTTGGGCAGAGATGTGGGAGGAGGACGGCTATCGTGACCTCAGATGGCTCGCTATGCAAGTACGGCCATGGCTAGAGGATTGCTCCCCCACAGAGGGATTTGGCTTCGGAGGCCCTGGGTTACTATTGGAAAAGTTGACAGAAGACCCAGAATTTGGGAGCGGGGCAGAACTGAGAGCAACAAACATTGGCCACTCCCAAGAGCAGCTGTTGGATCTCTCGGGGTTACCATGGCTGGTAACTGATATGGTATCGCTTATTGTCCAAGAATGGGGACTGGAAAAGGCATACAACAGTCTGCTAGATCAAGTTATGCAGCATGCCATGGAGTCTGCACTGAGCTGTGGTGCAGCACTCTGGGAATCATGGAGGTTGGCCTCAGATGAGTGGCAACATAGCATAAGCGATGACGAGCTGCTAGATACAGATCAGCAGCCTGGGCCCGAGCTTATAGACCTGGACAATGGAGCCACCCCAGCAAAAGTGCTAGCAACAGGGCAGACAGCTGCCGGCCCCTGCCCAGCACCTGTAACAGCCCCATGAAACCAGGGAGAGGAGGTAGGCATTCTCCCTCCCCTTACAGAGAACCCCTTGCAGGGAGAGATGGATGTCAGTCTCTCTCCCCAGCGGAAGAGCCATCCCCTGGGAGCGGAGGTAGTTGTCCTCCCTCCCCGTAAGCAGAACCCCTTCCTGGGAGAGGAGACAGTCGGTCTCTCTCCCCAGCGGCAAAGCCAGGAACCAGGAGAGAAGACAATCGGTCTCTCTCCCCAGCGGCAGAGCCATCCCCTGGGAGTGGAGGTAGTCGTCCTCCCTCCCCATAAGCAGAACCCCTTCCTGGGAGAGGAGCCAGGAGAGGAGACAGTCAGTCTCTCTCCCCAGTGGCAGAGCCATCCCCTGGGAGTGGAGGTAGTCGTCCTCCCTCCCCTTACAGAGAACCCCTTGCAGGGAGAAATGGATGTTGATAACTCTCCCCAGCAGCAGAACCCCATCCTGGGAGAGGAGACAGTTGGTCTCTCTCCCCAGCGGCAGAGCCAGGAGCAGGGAGAAGAGACAGTCGGTCTCTCTCCCCAGTAGCAGACGATCCCCTGGGAGTGGAGGTAGTCATCCTCCCTCACCTTACAGAGAACCCCTTGCAGGGAGAGATGGAGGTTGATAACTCTCCCCAGCAGCAGAATCCCTTTCTGGGAGAGGAGACAGTTGGTCTCTCTCCCCAGCGGCAGCACAGTTTCCCTTGGAGCAGAAGTAGCAGACCTCCCTCCCCAGTGGTAGATCTCATTCTCGGGAGAAGAGACAGATGGACTCTCCCCTCAGTAGCTTGGCAGGGTCTCTACCCTTTTCTTGTCCTGGAGTATTTCTCAACGAGGGCAGGCATTGCATTGGGCAAGGAGGATAAAAGTGTATACAGTTGGTGCCACATGTTTGGGAACCCGAGCTTTGCCTGCCCCACCAAGGAGCAACCTCCCCCTCCGGTCTGGGATAGGAATACAGTTGGGAAACCAGCACTAGCTTTGTTTGTGGGTGGGTCAGTCGATACTAAACAGAGTGTCACAGAGAGAGGCAGTGTGGCCATGGAACTTAAGGACACTGGAACTTGTGGGACAGCAATTGTTTGGGAGCTGGCCTTAGCAAAATTGTTTGGGACTTTGCCTTATGTGACTATCCCTGTGCCCAGGGCGCAGGGTATAAATGCCAGCAGGATGCCCCAAGCTCTAGAGAGATGGGATAACCTCTCCCAGCAACCAAGAAGTGGAGGGCCACCGTCGGATAGCCGCAGGCCAACCCGTTAAGGGTCTAACCGGGTCTGCCAAACTGGAGGGGGGGAGATGTCATGGATACCAGACAGCCAAGGCTACTCCCCCACCCCCCTACAACCTCACCCCTGTTGTTATGTAGTCTAGGTGTGAAGTGTCTTTCACTTATTGAGTGAGTCATCCATTGTTCTTTTGTAAGTCAGGATGTGATTAGAATCTTGTTTAACTAACCATTGTCTGATGTTTGTCTCATTGTATAATATTTGTTTCTATTTGTGTAGTAACTACCCCCATTTGTTGAAAATGTATAAAAGCTGTGTTTTCTGTGCAATAAAGCAGTTCTTATTTCACCTGAATGCTAGTCTGTCTAGTTATTTGGGTGAGCTCCAGCTAAAATAACTTTCCTGGGCTACATAGCAGCCTGTTCCAGGCAAAGGAAGGACCCTCTGGCAGAGCTTCCAAGTCGGGGTAGCTGGAAACTGCCACAAGCTGGGACACTGAGTACTGGTGCTGTCGGGCATCAGGGGTGGCTACAAGCTGTGGTCACTAGCCAGCTAAATAGCTGCAGTCGGCAGGGAGGAAGCAGGACCCGTTTGGCGGAGCTACCCAGCCGGGGTAGCCGGGGATTCTTCACAAATGTGTTTTGCTTTTATTAGAAAATATTGTTAAAAACTATTGTTAGTGATTTCTCCTTTTTTGAGATTATATTGTACGACCAAAAATTATTTTTAAGTAATTAGTAAAAAAATAAAAGGCACCATTATGGTTTGAAACCTTGGGCTGTACTTATCACTTGTACTATAGTTTAATAACCATATATGAAGGAAAATGATTGTAGGTGAGCATAAGACCACTTACTGTGCATTTCCTATACTTTGCCACTCACCAGGGAGACATATTTGAGCAGCGTAAGCAAGTCTTAACTGTATAAACATATGGAAGCCAAATCTCAATAAAAAGTTACTCCTTATGGTATTGCAGTATAAATCACTGCTTCATAATGAATTTTGGAATCTGAAGTGTTACTGAACAAAGATACACCGGGGAATGTCTTATACAAAATAGATGCAATTAACAATAGCTTGTAAACAGCAGAGTGGAAAAAACTTAACCTGTGTACCTGAGCCAAATAGACCAATGCCACCTTCCACATCATAAAATTCTTATCCCTATGCTTGGTATATTTTTTTAGCATTTCTTTGCTTCTAAAATGTTCTGTTTTGAACCTTATGCTATTAAGTATGTATGCAAATAATCCATCTACATACAGAACAAAAATATTTAAGTACTGTTGAATAAAAATACAGTAGATAAACGAATTGCCAGTGACATTAGCATAACTTGTTTTAAAAGACATGACACTGCAAATCTTTCACACCTGCATTTATATCAGAAATGATTTATGAAAGTCAAATTAAGCTTGAACCAATACCAATAGGAAGATTAGAATCTTACATTTTCTGACTTCATAGCAGGCCAGAAATAAGCAATGTGTAAACGTGAAGGTAAAGTAGTTCATTCACACATCACTGAGAGGAATAAAGCTTTCTGTTGCACAAATTAGCTGTTAAGAATACAGTCAAGCAGTCAATCCCTGCTGCTAGAATTTTATTAAGCAGTGTGTTTATATAGATAAACCAAGGAATGTACAATCTATGTATTTAGATATAAATATATATATATATATATATATATATATGATGTTTTTTTGGTACAATATATATCTATACCTATATATATATATATATATATATATATATATATATACACACACATGATTATATATAGGTATACATATATAAAGATATGTATAGGAATATTTATAAATACATAGAATATATTCCGCTATGTGCAGAACATTGGAATGGGAATTATTTACAGTACAAAAATAGTTAACACCTTTATAAATATAACTATTGCATAAATATGCTTTTACATGTTATCATCTACTTAACAGTAAGGGTCTCCAATGTATATGTCTATAAATATATATATATATATATATATATATATATATATATACATATATAGACATATACAGTATATATACAGTGTATATATATATATATATATATATATATATATATATATACACTGTATATATATATACAGTATATATATATATATATATATATATACACATACATATACATATTCAGAGATGCATATGTATGTATGTCTATGTTAAAGCACTTTGCATGCTTTTTTTTCTAACACCTGAGACCTCCTATCTTTGAGCCCTTATAACTTTTATGTGCAATATTTTTTGTGAATAATTTTTATTTTATAAAAAAAAAATATTAGTTGTTATTATGAGTGTAGATGTACTTTGCAATGTATTTTTTATGTGTTTTATGCAACTTTTATGTTCCACGAAACAGTTAATCAGAGCTCTGAAATCGTGATTATCATTTTAACGTAAATCGTGATTGAGCTCCCTTGTTTATTTTTAACTCGCAATTTTAAACCCTTGCAATAAACCACTTATTGCTTCGTCGCAAACATTTGCGCTCCACTCATAATCTAGCTTGTTGTTTTTATTTCTGTGAGGTAAAGTTCCTAATTTCACACCATCATTTTCTCTCCTCCAAACCCTCCACTACTTCAACTCATATTTGTCTCAGTATAAAAGGGTAATTCATTTATTTTATTTTTGCATGCATTTATGAAAAAAGAAAGTATTAGAAATACTATTACATTAAACGAATGTTAGAATGTTGCACAAACATTCAAAATTCAAAATGAACAAACAAATATGTTAAAATTAATATTTTGAATTTATAACATGCGCCCATCCCTAGTTTCAAGTGATTCAACATAGAAAGTAAAGAAACAGTGGGTTAGGTTGCATTTTATAAGTTGAAAGTAAAAACCTGATGCATGCTAACTTCAGGACTTCAGTTATCGTGACCGCGTAAACTTCTCCCCATGAACTTCAACAGAGTGCACTTTAAAAAAAAATTATCACTCGAGTGTTAACCTAATACAACATTGGACAAGCTGTACTAAAGCCGATAGTAATTATAAATATTTTGCATTCCAATGTTTTTCACATAAAAGAAAATTTTCTTTTTATTTTAAATATTTATTTCTATATATATGATTTTTAAATTTATTTATATCTATACCTATATATCTAATGAACTCCTTGCTCAGTGTGCTTAGAGGAATACTGCTACACCTCACTGACGAGGCCCAATGAAGGCCAAAAGGATCGTCTGGGGTCGCAGTGTTCCTTGTTCAGAGGAATTGCTTGGTATTTTGGCGCTAAACAGACCGTAATAGGCGGGATCAGACTGATATACTACAGGAAAGTTCTACTCTGTGAAAAGCATTACTGGGCTAAAAAGTTGCACCCAGGTGGTAAATCGCCATAGAACAGGCTAACAATCATAATGAGCCAGTTGTTCGTTCCTGTGAGTGCACCTTTCTCTGTGTATATTAGACATGTGCGATTCATTTCGGATTTATTCGGAAATTCGGAAAATTCAGTAAATTCTGAGATTCGGATCGATTTGAATTTCCGAATTAAAATACTTCCGAATCTAGCGAATGAATCCGAAATAGCTGCCGTATCGCCGAATAAATCCGAATTAGCTCGGTAAAATTCGGCATTCCACCATAGGAAAGAATGGGGCAGTTTCGGCTGAAAAAAAACCTAACACCGCAGACCCATTGTTTCCTATGGGGAAACACTAAGTCTGCACCTAACACCCTAACATGTACCCCGAGTCTCTAAACACCCCTAATCTAACACTTATTAACCCCTAATCTGCTGCCCCCGCTATCGCTGACACCTGCATTATCTTATTAACCCCTAATCTGCCGACCGGATATCGCTGCCACTATAAAAATGTATTAACCCCTAAACCTCCGCACTCCCGCCTCGCAAACACTATAATAAATGTCATTAACCCCTAATCTGCCCCCCCCCCAACGTCGCCGCAATCTAACTACAAGTATTAACCCCTAATCTGCCGACCGGACATCGCCGCCACCTACATTATAGCTATTAACCCCTAATCTGCTGTCCCTAACATCGCCGACCCCTACATTATAGTTATTAACCCCTAATCTGCCCCTCCAATGTCGCCGCAATCTAACTACAAGTATTAACCCCTAATCTGCCGACCGGACATCGCTGCCACCTACATTATAGCTATTAACCCCTAATCTGCTGTCTCTAACATCGCCGACCCCTACATTATAGTTATTACCCCTAATCTGCCCCCCCCAACGTCGCCGCAATCTAACTACAAGTATTAACCCCTAATCTGCCGACCGGACATCGCCGCCACCTACATTATAGCTATTAACCCCTAATCTGCTGTCCCTAACATCGCCGACCCCTACATTATAATTATTAACCCCTAATCTGCCCCCCCCAATGTCGCCACAATCTAACTACAAGTATTAACCCCTAATCTGCCGACCGGACATCGCCGCCACCTACATTATAGCTATTAACCCCTAATCTGCTGTCCTTAACATCGCCGAACCCTACATTATAGTTATTAACCCCTAATCTGCCCCCCCCAATGTCGCCGCAATCTAACTACAAGTATTAACCCCTAATCTGCCGACCGGACATCGCCGCCACTATAACAAATGTATTAACCCCTAAACCGCCGCACTCCGCCTCGCAAACACTATAATAAATTTTATTAACCCCTAATCTGCCCTCCCTAACATCGCCGCCACCTACCTACAATTATTAACCCCTAATCTCCAGCTCCCAACGTTGCCGCTACTATAATAAAGTTATTAACCCCTAAACCTAAGTCTAACCCTAACCCTAATACCCCCTTACTTAAATACAATTTAAATAAAACAAAATAAAATTACTTTAATTAAATAAATTAATCCTATTTAAAACTAAATACTTACCTATAAAATAAACCCTAAAATAGCTACAATATAACTAATAATTACATTGTAGTTCGCTTAGGGTTTATTTTTATTTTACAGGCAAGTTTGTATTTATTTTAACTAGGTACAATAGTTATTAAATAGTTAATAACTATTTAATAACTACCTAGCTAAAATAAATACAAATTTACCTGTAAAATAAATCCTAACCTAAGTTACAATTACACCTAACACTACACTATCATTAAATTAATTAAATAAATGAATCCTATTTAAAACTAAATACTTACCGGGGGGGCGGAGTCTGGCCACGCTGGGACATGGCCGCTCAGTGAGGTTGCTCTGTGGGACCGGAGTTTGTCTTGCACACTTATATCTAGCTGTGGATAAAATACAGGCACCTAGAGGTGTCGGAACACATGAGGAACAGAACCGCCGCACTTAGGATAACAAATATGTCCTGAACAGACCGCAAACATCCGAAGAGGCTCACAGTGTTCAGGAGATAGCGGTCGCCATCTTGGATTTTCCCCACGAGGTTCAAGCAGCATACGACTGCAACAGGACCAGGTATTATTAAAGTGGGTACTCGAAATGCTACTACTCATTAGGCACAAGGGCTAACACACATGCCAAAGACTCTAACCATAGAATATACGTTAACACAAATAGTAATTTTAACGGCATATACCTGCTCCTTAATATAGGTTCACAGAACTACTATAATGCCCTCATAAGTGGACATAACTTATAAGTCTAACATACTACAAAACATACAGGACATGTCGCTAACCTGTGGATTTGATGTTACAAGTATAAGGAAAGTCTGGATACAGCTTTTTTTCTTATTTTCCTCCCTTTTTTCATTTTAAAAGAAAAAAATAAAAATAAACATGAAACTGCGCTTTTCTGAGGGGGGAAAACAGATATGGAGATGAAGATACACATTAAATAGCATGACAAATGCAAATGCTTATACCTCAAATATACTGAATCTGTGTTCAGAAGAAACAGCTGGGATGGCTTGTTATGATTTATAACTTGGCTTATAATTTCAGGGAGCAATGTGCCATTTTCTACTAGCAACTCAATAATTGAATAACAAGTGCTGCTTTACCCTCTGTGTAGTATATCTATATCCTGAACTATTTAAAGTTTCTGTTTGTGCAATCTCACTACGGGGGCTGCATTTGGTATCTTTATACAGTTATTACAGCGAAGATATACACCTTATACTTGAAATCTTAATAATGTCCTCCAGAAGGCAAACAAAGCCAGATAAACCTGCGAAATCACAGCATACCACACTCAAATCAGTCACAGACTTTTTCCAGTCTCAGGATAGAGAAAGCACATCCCAAGAACCAACAAACACGAATCATACTGACAAAGCGCCAGGGTCAGGAGACATCATGGCGGATCACCAGCAAGATCAACTATCACAAATCCTAACCAGGTTGAATGATCTCCCATCTAAAAATGATATAGACTCTCTAAAGGAACTGATTAAGACAGAGATTTCTGACCTAAAGAAAGATATCACTGATATCGGCAACAGAGTAGATAATTTAGAGTCATCACTGGATATGACGACACAAGAGATGAAAGACATTACAGAATCTCAAGAGCAGCAATCCTTTTTAATTCAGGATTTGAATGTTAAACTCGAAGATCTGGACAACAGAGGGCGAAGAAATAATTTGAGAATTATAGGGATACCAGAGTCTATTGAGCCCTCCGACCTGGAAGACTATCTACAATCACTCTTTCGCCATCTTATGGACTCCTCAGATACCACATCCTCTATATCTTTAGAGAGAGCTCACAGAGCTCTGAGAGCAAAACCTTCAAATCAAGCTCCACCACGAGATGTGATAATTAAATTCCTTAGCTTTAAAGATAAGGACACTATTTGGCAGCTCTTCAGAGATAACCCTAATCTTAAATATCAAGACCAGGAGATTCAGGCTTACCTGGACTTAAGCCCTATCACTCTCCAAAAAAGAAAGGATGCTAAATTTATTACAACTACTTTACAAAAGCACAACATAAGATACCGTTGGGGGTACCCATTTGCTCTCATCGTATCACTTGAGGGTAAAACCTGGATCTACAGAACTTTGGAGGACTTGGACTCTTTTTCCAAAGGCATTAACCTGGAAATTCTTGCACCTTCAATACAAGATAACACCCCCGCTACAAGCGGGATGACATCTCGCCTGAAAGACAGGAGACCTGAATGGAACATTGTTAAATACAGGAAAAGGCTTCCCAGACAAACAAACTCTGAATCAGTTGTTAAATCTAACTTCCCTACATGACTTCTTGAAGGTCTTAATCTTGATTCTCACAAAGACTAACTGCTCATAACTGGGCAGTCCATATCCTTTTCGTAATTCTCTGACGAGAAAAAATAAGAAAGAAAATGTTATGTTTACTGTTATTGTTCGCTATGTTAACTATGTTATTTGATGGTTCTTTGGTTGTTATATATTATGCTCTTTTTCTTCTAGACACATGCTGCATATTCTATGAACAAAAACTAGCAGAAATGTCTTCAGGCTTTGATACCTTATCTAACACCTAACACCTATTAATTAAGACACAATAGTAGTGTCATTAAGGTAGAATATAATTTTGCCCTGAATATTCGAGAGTTGCAATAGAGCACTTTAAGCGTGAATTAGCCAAGTCTTTACGGATAGAAATTTAATATTTTGCAGTTTAGCTAGAAATGTGCATTTTGTTGGTTGATGTATTTGTATCATATAGATAGGACTGACTTAGCACTAACCTTTGTCCTTTTTTTTTTTTTTTTTTGAAGACTCTTTTAGATTGTCTTCTCTTAACTCCACTTCTTAATAGTGGAATCTCTGGTACCCAACCCCTGTCTCCACAAACTATATATGTATCCTTCTTCTTACTTTGTCGAACTCTTTCTATCTTTTACTCTTCTTTCTTTCACTCTTCTCTCACCCTTTGATTGTCATTACTTGTTAATCTATAGCTTTCAGAACAGTACCTCAAACAAGAGTACTGCATCTTGTAAAAAAAGAACCTTACACCCATCCAACTTTTCCTATGACAGATAAACAAATAAACCAACTCCGGATAATATCCATTAACACCAAAGGTCTAAACTCTCCTTTCAAAAGAAATTCAACTCTCTCTGACTTTAAACAACATAGGAGTGATATAGTCATGCTTCAAGAGACGCATTTCAAAAGAGGTAGGGAACCACAAACCTATAAATTTAAATTTGGCCAATGCTTTTATTCTTCCAATACTACAAAAACAAATGGGGTTGGGATTCTGATTAAAAGCAATATTCCTTTTCAGGAGCTTTTTACCCACAAAGATAAAGAGGGTAGATTTATAGCAGTAACGGGTAAACTGTATGGGAAGCTTGTAACTTTAGTTTGTATATATGCTCCAAACACACAACAACATCTCTTCTTTAAGACGATAACAAACAGACTACTTGACAATGCAAAGGGAGCTTTGATCATTGGAGGTGACTTCAATACACCACTCAACCCACATATTGACTGCTCTACACAATCTTCGTCTATCCCATCCAAACGAATCGCAGCAATAAAACAGAACATGAGGGACTTAGCAGTACATGACGTGTGGAGATCTCTAAACCCGCATACAAGAGACTATACATTCTATTCTGCCCCACACAAATTATACTCTAGGATAGACTATCTGTTCATGGATGTCTCTAGTTTCTCCTATATAGTACAAAGCAAGATTCTAACATGCACATGGTCAGATCATTCTTTTATGAGCTGTAGTCTACATTGGCCTAACATCTCTCCAAAAATATTTAATTGGAAATTTGAATCCTCCCTAATAGAAGACACACTAATAAATGAAAAATTGGGGAAATCTCTAGCTGAATATTTTGAACTAAACTCATCTCCACAAATGGACGAAAGAGTTGTGTGGGAAGCACATAAAAGTGTCATTAGGGGAGAATGTATTAGCCATAAAAGCTTTCAAGTTAAACAACAAAAAGCTAGATTAGAAACAACATTACAACAAATTACTGATTTGGAGTCCCAACACAGACAGAACCCGGGGGATGAACCTGTGTATACCGAACTCTGTAACAAAGACAGGAAATGAACTCTCAACTCCTACATAGATATAAAAAAAATGCCCTCCGACTTAAACAAGTATATTTTGACAGCGACAATAAGAGCGGGAGATTCTTAGCTAGGAAATTACGTAGAAGAACAAATAGATCTTTTATTATGTCAATTAAAAATGCAAAAGGCTCCACATGTTCTAATACCACTTCTATAGCTAACGCATTTCGAGAATACTTCGAAGGTTTGTATAATTTGAAAGACTCTGACCCCATAGCCACTAGACGCGATGACTCCTTTAGCTCCCATATTAAGAGATATTTAGATAGCATACAGATCCCCACCTTATCAAAAGAACAACAAGAACAATTAGATAGCCCAATTCAAGTTGAAGAAGTTATTAATGTCATCAAACATTTACCTAATGGTAAATCTCCAGGGCTGGATGGCTTCACTAATTTGTACTACAAAAGCTTTCAACCCATAATTGCCCCCCAGTTATGTAGACTGTATAATGTTATATTTGAGGCCACTCCCTTCTTACAACAATCATTAGAGGCCACAATAGTATTATTGCCCAAACCTGGGAAATCAACAGATATGGTTATGAACTATCGACCGATCTCCTTGCTAAATAACGATTCAAAGATCTTTGCCAAGATACTTGCAAATAGATTAGGACCCATTATGCCTTCTTTGATACACGGAGACCAAGTTGGTTTTGTTATTAATAGGGAGGCCAAAGACAATACAATTCGTTCCCTTCATTTAATCCAACATGCACTATCTTCTGATTCACAAATAGTGATGGTATCCACAGACGCTGAAAAAGCGTTCGATCGTGTAGATTGGACGTTTCTGCATCACATTTTAGAAAGATTCGGTTTTGGCAAGGGTACCTTAGGGAAAATCTTTGCTTTATATAATAACCCAAGCGCGCGCATACTAGTAAATGGAGATCTCTCAGCCCCCTTCTATATTAAAAATGGCACTAGACAGGGATGTCCCTTATCTCCCCTACTTTTCGCATGCGCTATAGAAATATTGGCATTAAAAATAAGAGAAAATAAAAATATTTGCGGCCTAACCCTTCAGAATCATACCTATAAACTTTCGCTATTCGCGGATGACATCCTGTTTACATTGTCGTCACCTAGCCAGTCAATCCCTGAATTAATGAAAGAACTTCATGATTTCAGAATTGTGTCCAACTTCTTAATTAATCAATCAAAATCAGAAATCATGAACATTAACTTGTCTGAAGAAGAACTTAATCTTACAAAACAAATTTGCCCCTTTCGCTGGCAATCCTCTTACATTAAATACCTGGGGATTTTCCTGTCTCACAACCAAACTGACTTATTAACTCTTAACTATGAATCTCTTAAAAAGAACATTGTAGCAGACTTAAGCTCCTGGAGATCTAAACGCCTTAGTTGGCTAGGGAGAATGAACACAATCACTATGAATATACTGCCCAGAATTTTATACGTCTTACAGATGGTACCAATCCCTCTCCCCTCATCCTACATCCCTTCACTACAGAGAATAATCAATGACTATATATGGGATAGGAAACACCCTAGAATTAATAGAAAGTTAATGACTCTTCCTAAAGAGTCAGGGGGTCTGGGAGTTCCGGATCTCGAGAAATATAGACAGGCGACTTTCTTACAGCGGGTAGTAGACTGGAACACTAATTACCTTGATAAAATCTGGGTACGAATCAAACACCAAATGCACCAATGTTCTCACCTGGGTTCTCTGTGTTGGCTAGATGGCTCTGAAGGCCGTCTGAGAATTGTGGGTAATTTTATTACAGAAGAGACATACAAAATGTGGAATAGGTTACTAGTAAAATACCCCATGCTTTCCTCTATACCATCCCCATTGACACCCTTACTTGGAAATCCAGAGTTTCTTCCAGGATTGGGAATTGCTAAATTAGACCCCCTAGATAAAAGGAGCAACTTACCATTCTCTACATTGTCAGAGGGAGGCAAAATGCATACAAGGCTAAAACTCCTAGAAGATGACCTACATATATTTAATAGTTGGTTTTTCTATTTGCAAGCACACTCTTTTCTTCAGAACCACAAAGGGAAAAATAATATGTTGAGATCACCTACCAATTTTGAGAAACTATGCTTGTCTGCACAACCGATTAGGCACACTCTATCAATTATATACCACATGCTACAACAAGAACCGTTAGGCCTAGAACACCATTATATTCAAAAATGGGAATCGGAGTTGAATCTTAGAATCTCCCCAAAGGAGAAGCATAGGATATTTAAAAGAACAATGAAAGCTTCCACATCAGCTAGAATACTAGAAATTAATTTTAAAATATTGCATTGTTGGTATTATACCCCTACACGTTTAAAAACCTTATATCCTCAAAGATCAGATACATGCTGGCGTTGCGACAGAGGGAGAGGCACTATGGGTCATATATGGTGGTTATGCCCAAACATTTCCCCCTTCTGGAGAGATGTTATAAACCAAACGGAGAAGATACTGGGGATCACTATCCCGCAGGACCCGTTAGTTTGGCTCCTTAATATACCCCCCAGGAAACTATTGGCTACACATTTGTCCATACTTCAAATTGCTTCCAATAGCGCTAAGACCCTAATAGCACAATACTGGAAACAATCCTCAATCCCAAATACAGCCCAGTGGATTGATACAATGCACAAAACTATTCAATTAGAGGAATACCACTACATGAAATCACAACGCATAGACTTCTATCATGAGATTCTCTTTATTTGGGAAGATTATATATATAACAAATATGATAATTAAATAGATATTGAAATCTGATGGCTTGCGATACAGGGTACACGAGAAACTTGAGGTCTGAATTCCACAATCTAAATGACAATCTTCTTCTTCTCTTCTTTCTTTCTCTTCATTCCTTTTCTCTTTTTATATATTTCTCTTGTAAAAATGAAAATTCAATGAGGTTATGGTTTTTAGCTAAAGGTCAGGTTTCTATATAACATGTTAAGTTGAAAATATGTCTAAGTGTGATATGTTCTTGACCAAGTATTTCGATTTAATGTATGATCTGTTATACCTCAATAAAAATACTTAAAAAAAAAAAAACTAAATACTTACCTATAAAATAAACCCTAATATAGCTACAATATAAATAATAATTACATTGTAGCTATCTTAGGATTTATATTTATTTTACAGGCAACTTTGTATTTATTTTAACTAGGTACAATAGCTATTAAATAGTTATTTACTATTTAATAGCTACCTAGTTAAAATAATTACAAAATTACCTGTAAAATAAATCCTAACCTAAGTTACAATTAAACCTAACACTACACTATCATTAAATAAATTAAATAAATTAACTACAAGTACCTACAATTATCTACAATTAAATAAACTAAACAAAAGTACAAACCCCCACCCACAAAATTACAAAAAAAACCAAAACACTAAATTACAAAAAATAAAAAAATATTACAAGAATTTTAAACTAATTACACCTAATCTAAGCCCACTAAAAAAAATAACAAAGCCCCCCAAAATAAAAAAATGCCCTACCCTATACTAAATTACAAAAGTTAACAGCTCTATTACCTTACCAGCCCTTAAAAGGGCCTTTTGCGGGGCATGCCCCAAAGAAAACAGCTCTTTTGCCTGTAAAAAAAAAACACAATACCACCCCCCAACATTACAACCCACCACCCACATACCCCTACTCTAACCCAAACCACACTTAAATAAACCTAACACTACCCCCCTGAAGATCTCCCTACCTTGAGTCGTGTTCAACCAGCCGGGCCGAAGTCTTCATCCGATGGGGCAGAAGAGGACATCCAGACCGGCAATTTTAAACTAATTACACCTAATCTAAGCCCCCTAATAAAATAACAAAGTCCCCCAAAATAAAAAAATGCCCTACCCTATACTAAATTACAAAAGTTAACAGCTCTATTACCTTACCAGCCCTTAAAAGGGCCTTTTGTGGGGCATGCCCCAAAGAAAGCAGCTCTTTTGCCTGTAAAAAAAAATACAATACCATCCCCCAACATTACAACCCACCACCCACATACCCCTACTCTAACCCAAACCCCCCTTAAATAAACCTAACACTACCCCCCTGAAGATCTCCCTACCTTGAGTCGTGTTCACCCAGCCGGGCCGAAGTCTTCATCCGATGGGGCAAAAGAGGACATCCAGACCAGCAGAAGTCTTCATCCAAGCGGGGCAAGAAGAGGTCTTCCATCCATCAGAAAAGTACCAAAAAACAAACAAACACTAAATTACCAAAAATAATAAAATATTACAAGAATTTTAAACTAATTACACCTAATCTAAGCCCCCTACTAGCTATTAATATAGCTACAATATAACTAATAGTTACATTGTAGCTATTTTAGGATTTATATTTATTTTACAGGCAACTTTGTATTTATTTGAACTAGGTACAATAGTTATTAAATAGTTAATAACTATTTAATAACTACCTAGCTAAATTAAATACAAATTTACCTGTAAAATAAATCCTAACCTAAGTTACAATTACACCTAACACTACACTATACTTAAATAAATTATTCCTATTTAAAACTAAATACTTATCTGTAAAATAAACCCTAATATAGCTGCAATATAACTAATAGTTACATTGTAGCTATTTTAGGATTTATATTTATTTTACAGGCAACTTTGTATTTATTTTAACTAGGTACAATAGCTATTAAATAGTTATTGACTATTTAATAGCTACCTAGTTAAAATAATTACAAAATTACCTGTAAAATAAATCCTAACCTAAGTTACAATTAAAGCTAACACTACACTATCATTAAATAAATTAAATAAATTACCTACAAGTACCTACAATTAAATACAATTAAATAAACTAAACTAAAGTACAAAAAAACTCACTAAATTACAAAAAATAAAAAAAATATTACAAGAATTCTAAACTAATTACACCTAATCTAAGCCCCCTAATAAAATAACAAAGCCCCCCAAAATAAAAAAATGCCCTACCCTATACTAAATTACAAAAGTTAACAGCTCTATTACCTTACCAGCCCTTAAAAGGGCCTTTTGCGGGGCATGCCCCAAAGAAAACAGCTCTTTTGCCTGTAAAAAAAAACACAATACCCCCACACATTACAACCCACCACCCACATACCCCTACTCTAAACCAAACCCCCCTTAAATAAACCTAACACTACCCCCCTGAAGATCTCCATACCTTGAGTCGTGTTCACCCAGCTGGGCCGAAGTCTTCATCCGATGGGGCAGAAGAGGACATCCAGACCGGCAGAAGTCTTCATCCAAGCGGGGCAAGAAGAGGTCTTCCATCCATCAGAAAAGTACCAAAAAACAAACAAACACTAAATTACCAAAAATAATAAAATATTACAAGAATTTTAAACTAATTACACCTAATCTAAGCCCCCTACTAGCTATTAATATAGCTACAATATAACTAATAGTTACATTGTAGCTATTTTAGGATTTATATTTATTTTACAGGCAACTTTGTATTTATTTGAACTAGGTACAATAGTTATTAAATAGTTAATAACTATTTAATAACTACCTAGCTAAAATAAATACAAATTTACCTGTAAAATAAATCCTAACCTAAGTTACAATTACACCTAACACTACACTATCATTAAATTAATTAAATAAATGAATCCTATTTAAAACTAAATACTTACCTGTAAAATAAACCCTAATATAGCTACAATATAACTAATAGTTACATTGTAGCTATTTTAGGATTTATATTTATTTTACAGGCAACTTTGTATTTATTTTAACTAGGTAAAATAGCTATTAAATAGTTATTTACTGTTTAATAGCTACCTAGTTAAAATAATTACAAAATTACCTGTAAAATAAATCCTAACCTAAGTTACAATTAAACCTAACACTACACTATCATTAAATAAATTAAATAAATTAACTACAAGTACCTACAATTAAATACAATTAAATAAACTAAACTAAAGTACAAAAAAAAACAAACACTAAATTACAAAAAATAAAAAAATATTACAAGAATTTTAAACTAATTACACCTAATCTAAGCCCCCTAATAAAATAACAAAGCCCCCCAAAATAAAAAAAATGCCCTACCCTATACTAAATTACAATAGTTAACAGCTCTATTACCTTACCAGCCCTTAAAAGGGCCTTTTGAGGGGCATGTCCCAAAGAAAACAGCTCATTTGCCTGTAAAAAAAAACACAATACCCCCCCCACATTACAACCCACCACCCACATACCCCTACTCTAACCCAAACCCCCCTTAAATAAACCTAACACTACCCCCCCTGAAGATCTCCCTACCTTGAGTCGTGTTCACCCAGCCGGGCCGAAGTCTTCATCCGATGGGGCAGAAGAGGACATCCAGACCAGCAGAAGTCTTCATCCAAGCGGGGCAAGAAGAGGTCTTCCATCCATCAGAAGTCTTCATCCAGGCGGCATCTTCTATCTTCATCCATCCGGAGCGGAGCGGCAGCATCCTGAAGACATCCGACGCGGAGCATCCTCTTCTTTCTTGATCCGACAACTAAATGACTGTACCTTGTAATTTATTTAAGTATAGTGTAGTGTTAGGTGTAATTGTAACTTAGGTTAGGATTTATTTTACAGGTAAATTTGTATTTATTTTAGCTAGGTAGTTATTAAATAGTTATTAACTATATAATAACTATTGTACCTAGTTAAAATAAATACAAAGTTGCCTGTAAAATAAATATAAATCCTAAAATAGCTACAATGTAACTATTAGTTATATTGTAGCTATATTAATAGCTAGTAGGGGGCTTAGATTAGGTGTAATTAGTTTAAAATTCTTGTAATATTTTATTATTTTTGGTAATTTAGTGTTTGTTTGTTTTTTGGTACTTTTCTGATGGATGGAAGACCTCTTCTTGCCCCGCTTGGATGAAGACTTCTGCAGGTCTGGATGTCCTCTTCTGCCCCATCGGATGAAGACTTCGGCCCGGCTGGGTGAACAAGACTCAAGGTAGGGAGATCTTCAAGGGGGTAGTGTTAGGTTTATTTAAGGGGGGTTTGGGTTATAGTAGGGGTATGTGGGTGGTGGGTTGTAATGTTGGGGGGTGGTATTGTTTTTTTTTTTTTTACAGGCAAAAGTGCTGTTTTCTTTGGGGCATGCCCCGCAAAAGGAGGCAAATAGAGCTGTTAACTGTTGTAATTTAGTATAGGGAAGGGCATTTTTTTTATTTTGGGGGGCTTTGTTATTTTATTAGGGGGCTTAGATTAGGTGTAATTAGTTTAAAATTCTTGTAATATTTTTTTATTTTTTGTAATTTAGTGGGGTTTTTTTGTACTTTAGTTTAGTTTATTTAATTGTATTTAATTGTAGGTACTTGTAGTTAATTTATTTAATTTATTTAATGATAGTGTAGTGTTAGGTTTAATTGTAACTTAGGTTAGGATTTATTTTACAGGTAATTTTGTAATTATTTTAACTAGGAAGCTATTAAATAGTCAATAACTATTTAATAGCTATTGTACCTAGTTAAAATAAATACAAAGTTGCCTGTAAAATAAATATAAATCCTAAAATAGCTACAATGTAACTATTAGTTATATTGCAGCTATATTAGGGTTTATTTTACAGGTAAGTATTTAGTTTTAAATAGGATTCATTTATTTAATTAATTTAATGATAGTGTAGTGTTAGGTGTAATTGTAACTTAGGTTAGGATTTATTTTACAGGTAAATTTGTATTTATTTTAGCTAGGTAGTTATTAAATAGTTATTAACTATTTAATAACTATTGTACCTAGTTCAAATAAATACAAAGGTGCCTGTAAAATAAATATAAATCCTAAAATAGCTACAATGTAACTATTAGTTATATTGTAGCTATATTAATAGCTAGTAGGGGGCTTAGATTAGGTGTAATTAGTTTAAAATTCTTGTAATATTTTATTATTTTTGGTAATTTAGTGTTTGTTTGTTTTTTGGTACTTTTCTAATGGATGGAAGACCTCTTCTTGCCCCGTTTGGATGAAGACTTCTGCTGGTCTGGATGTCCTCTTCTGCCCCATCAGATGAAGACTTCGGCCCGGCTGGGTGAAGACGACTCAAGGTAGATAGATCTTCAGGGGGGTAGTGTTAGGTTTATTTAAGGGGGGTTTGGGTTAGAGTAGGGGTATGTGGGTGGTAGGTTGTAATGTTGGTGGTGGTATTGTGTTTTTTTTTTTACAGGCAAAAGAGCTGTTTTCTTTTAAGGGCTGTTAAGGTAATAGAGCTGTTAACTTTTGTAATTTAGTATAGGGTAGGGCATTTTTTTTATTTTGGGGGCTTTGTAATTTTATTAGGGGGCTTAGATTAGGTGTAATTAGTTTAAAATTCTTGTAATATTTTTTTTTTGTAATTTAGTGTTTGTTTTTTGTAATTTAGTGTTTTGTTTTTTTAGTGTTAGGTTTAATTGTAACTTAGGTTAGGATTTATTTTACAGGTAATTTTGTAATTATTTTAACTAGGTAGCTATTAAATGTTCAATAACTATTTAATAGCTATTGTACCTAGTTAAATAAATACAAAGTTGCCTGTAAAATAAATATAAATCCTAAAATAGCTACAATGTAACTATTAGTTATATTGTAGCTATCTTAGGGTTTATTTTACAGGTAAGTATTTAGTTTTAAATAGGATTAATTTATTTAATTATAGTAAATTTATTTCGTTTTATTTAAATTATATTTAAGTTAGGGGGTGTATTAGGGTTAGGGTTAAACTTAGGTTTAGGGGATAATAACTTTATTATAGTAGCGGCGACGTTGGGGGCGGGAGATTAGGGGTTAATAATTGTAGGTAGGTGGCGGCGATGTTAGGGAGGGCAGATTAGGGGTTAATAAAATTTATTATAGTGTTTGCGAGGCGGGAGTGCGGCGGTTTAGGGGTTAATACATTTATTATAGTGGCGGCGATGTCCGGTCGGCAGATTAGGGGTTAATGCTTGTAGTTAGGTTGTGGCGACGTTGGGGGGGCAGATTAGGGGTTAATAACTATAATGTAGGGGTCGGCGATGTTAGGGACAGCAGATTAGGGGTTAATAGCTATAATGTAGGTGGCGGCGATGTCCGGTCGGCAGATTAGGGGTTAATACTTGTAGTTAGATTGCGGCGACGTTGGGGGGGGCAGATTAGGGGTTAATTACTATAATGTAGGGGTCGGCGATGTTAGGGACAGCAGATTAGGGGTTAATAGCTATAATGTAGGTGGCGGCGATGTCCGGTCTGCAGATTAGGGGTTAATACTTGTAGTTAGATTGAGGCGACGTTGGGGGGGCAGATTAGGGGTTAATAACTATAATGTAGGGGTCGGCGATGTTAGGGACAGCAGATTAGGGGTTAATAGCTATAATGTAGGTGGCGGCGATGTCCGGTCGGCAGATTAGGGGTTAATACTTGTAGTTAGATTGCGGCGACGTTGGGGGTGGCAGATTAGGGGATAATAACTATAATGTAGGGGTCGGCAATGTTAGGGACAGCAGATTAGGGGTTAATAGTTATAATGTAGGTGGCGGCGATGTCCGGTCGGCAGATTAGGGGTTAATACTTGTAGTTAGATTGCGGCGACGTTGGGGGGGCAGATTAGGGGTTAATAACTATAATGTAGGGGTCGGCGATGTTAGGGACAGCAGATTAGGGGTTAAATAATTTTATTATAGGGTTTGCAATGTGGGGGGCCTCGGTTTAGTGGTGCATAGGTAGTTTATGGGTGTTAGTGTACTTTGTAGCACTCAGTAGTTAAGAGCTTTATATTCCGGTGTTAGCCCATAAAGCTCTTAACTACTGACTTTATTCGGTAGATTCGGATGGCCGTGTATTACACTAGTACTATTTACACCTAATACACAGTACATAATACTAGTCTAATACACACCATATCCCACCTAAAACATACCGAATTTCCGAATTTCGGAACCGAATTGAACCGAATAGAACCAAATTCAGCCGAATTTATTCGAATCCGAATAAATCCGAAACGAATTAATTAGAATCCGAATAAATCCGAAACGAATTAATTCAAATTTTGCCGAATTCGAATCGATCCGAAACGAAATTCGAAAAGTCTGAATCGATCCGAACCGAAAACGAACCGAATTTTTTAGCCATGTACATATCTAGTGTATATATATATATATATATATATATATATATATATATATATATATCTCTCAAAATAACAAAAGTATTGCATTGAGCATTGATTCTTTTTTATTGGACAAACTATACATTTTATTTGACTAGCTATAAATGTATGTCCAATAAAAAAGTATCATTGTTCAATGCAATACTCTTGTTATTTTGATATCTAAATCTCTGGACTAACACGGCTACTCCAATCAACGTATGTATATATATATATATACAGTATATATATATATATATATATATCAAGAGAAGAGGGAAGGGCGCACAGAGACAAGGGTCCTCTCTGGTGTAATATATCAGGTATAAAACAGGATGATCTATAAAAGAGCCAAATTTGCACTCACATGTATAAACCTCAACACATATGAGGTATGGTAACAGCAGGGATGGCGTGAAGCCTTTTTTCCTGGGGTTCTCAACAGAAGATAAACTGTTGTTCAGATCTGATCACCAATCCTGTTGTAAACTGCTTATTACAGGCAGGTGGATCAAAAAGTGCTGGGGACGGGATGGGCGAATTTTTCTAAAAATTCGAAATTTAAAACAAATTTTGATACATTTGTTCAAATCGAATTTTGAATGTTTATATAACATTCTAACATTCTATTTTCAAATTTTCGTTTTCGAATTTTTCAATAAAATTCGAAAATATTTGTTCAAATAATAGAATGTTTAGCTATGTATTCATTCAATTTCGAAATGTAATATTCGAATTCGAATGTGACATTCGAATTCGAATGTGACATTCAAATTTGAAATAGTATTTCTAGTCTACAACTGTGTTTAATAAATGTAATATTCGAATTTGAATGCTACATTCGAATTCGAATGTCACATTCAAATTTGAAATAGTATTTCTAGTCTAATACTGTGTTTTAACCCCTTAGTGACCAGACCACTTTTCAATTTGTTGACCATCTGGGACCAAGGCTATTTTTGCATTTCTGCGATGTTTGTATTTAACTGTAATTTTCCTCTTACTCATTTACTGTACCCACACATATTATATACTGTTTTTCTCGCCATTAAATGGACTTTCTAAAGATACCATTTTTTTCATCATATCTTATAATTTACTATAAAAAAAAATATAAAATATGAGGAAAAAATGAAAAAAAATGCACTTTTTCTAACTTTGAGCCCCAAAATCTCTTACACATCTACAACCACCATAAAATACCAATGCTAAACAGTTTCTAAATTTTGTCCTGAGTTTATAAATACCCAATGTTTACATTTTCTTTGCTTTTTTTGCAAGTTATAGGGCAATAAGTACAAGTAGCACTTTGCTATTTCAAAACCATGTTTTTTCAAAATTGGCGATAGTTACATTGTAACACCAATATCTGTCATGAATCCCTGAATAACCCTTCAAATGTATATATTTTTTAAAAGAAGACAACCTAAGGTATTAAACTTGGGGTATTTTGACTTTTTTCATGCAACCATTTTACCACCAATCTATGCCAAAGTTTGGGGGGGAAAAAAAAATAATTTGATTTTTTGACAAAATAGCAATTTAAGAATACATTTACTGATAATATTAAGGGTTACTGCCAAATAACACCCTCATATGTCTTCAGCAGCATCTCCTGGGTACAGTGATACCACCCATGTATAGGTGTGTCGGGTTCTCGGGGGGCTAAAAGCTCTTATTTTTAGGGAGCGCATTCCAGTTTTTCAACTTGGAATTTTCACATCGGTCATCATGCACCCATGTCCTATTTGGGACATTTCTGAAGCTGGTCAATGGAATTTACCCCCATCAAACCATATATTTTTGAAAAGTAGACACCCTAGGGTATTTCAAATGCTTGTATTTTAACACTTTCCATGCACTAATTCAACCACCAGTCTTTGTCAAACTTTTGGGTAGTCATTTTTTTGTGTTATTTTTCACACACATTGTACTTTAGGCATGGATTCTCAGTTCCTGTTATGTGTTACTGCCAAAAAACACCTCAATATGTGTTCAACAACATCTCCTGAGTACAGTGATACCACCCATGTATAGGTGTGTTGGGTTCTCTGGGGGCTAGAAGGCCTTATTTTTAGGAAGCGCATTCCAGTTTTTCAACTTGGAATTTTCACATCGGTCATCATGCACCCATGTCCTATTTGGGACATTTCTGAAGCCGGTCAATGAAATTTACCCCCATAAAACCATATATTTTTGAGAAGTAGACCCCCTAGGGTATTTGAAATGCTGGTATTTTCACACTTTCCATGAACTTATTTAACCACCAGTCTTTGTCAAACTTTTGGGTAGTCATTTTTTTGTGTTATTTTTCACACACATTGTACTTTAGGCATGGATTCTCAGTTCCTGTTATGTGTTTACTGCCAAAAAACACCTCAATATGTGTTCAACAACATCTTCTGAGTACAGTGATACCACCCATGTATAGGTGTGTTGGGTTCTCTGGGGGCTAGAAGGCCTTATTTTTAGGAAGCGCATTCCATTTTTTACACTTCCCATTTTCACATCCCATGCACCCATGTTCTATTTAAGACATTTCTGAAGCCGGCCAATGTAATTTACCCCCATAAAACCATATATTTTTTAAAAGTAGACATCCTAGGGTATTTCAAATGCAGGTGTTTTAACACTTTCCATACACTAATTCAACCACTAGTCTTTGTCAAACTATTGGGCATTCATTTCTTTTGTGTTATTTTTCACACACATTGTATTTTAGGCATGGATTCTCAGTTCCTGTTATGTGTTACTGCCAAAAAGCACCTCAATATGTGTTCAACAACATCTCCTGAGTACAGCGATACCACCTATGTATAGGTGTGTTGGGTTCTCTGGGGGCTAGAAGGCCTTATTTTTAGGAAGCGCATTCCAGTTTTTCAACTTGGAATTTTCACATCGGTCATCATGCACCCATGTCCTATTTGGGACATTTCTGAAGCTGGTCAATGGAATTTACCCCCATCAAACCATATATTTTTGAAAAGTAGACACCCTAGGGTATTTCAAATGCTTGTATTTTAACACTTTCCATGCACTAATTCAACCACCAGTCTTTGTCAAACTTTTGGGTAGTCATTATTTTGTGTTATTTTTCACACACATTGTACTTTAGGCATGGATTCTCAGTTCCTGTTATGTGTTACTACCAAAAAAACCCTCAATATGTGTTCAACAACATCTCCTGAGTACAGTGATACCACCCATGTATAGGTGTGTCGGGTTCTCTGGGGGCTAAAAGGCCTTAATTTTAGGAAGCGCATTCCAGTTTTTCAACTTGGAATTTTCACATCGGTCATCATGCACCCATGTCCTATTTGGGACATTTCTGAAGCTGGTCAATGGAATTTACCCCCATCAAACCATATATTTTTGAAAAGTAGACACCCTAGGGTATTTCAAATGCTTGTATTTTAACACTTTCCATGCACTAATTCAACCACCAGTCTTTGTCAAACTTTTGGGTAGTCATTATTTTGTGTTATTTTTCACACACATTGTACTTTAGGCATGGATTCTCAGTTCCTGTTATGTGTTACTGCCAAAAAAACCCCTCAATATGTGTTCAACAACATCTCCTGAGTACAGTGATACCACCCATGTATAGGTGTGTCGGGTTCTCTGGGGGCTAAAAGGCCTTAATTTTAGGAAGCGCATTCCAGTTTTTCAACTTGGAATTTTCACATCGGTCATCATGCACCCATGTCCTATTTGGGACATTTCTGAAGCTGGTCAATGGAATTTACCCCCATCAAACCATATATTTTTGAAAAGTAGACACCCTAGGGTATTTCAAATGCTTGTATTTTAACACTTTCCATGCACTAATTCAACCACCAGTCTTTGTCAAACTTTTGGGTAGTCATTAATTTGTGTTATTTTTCACACACATTGTACTTTAGGCATGGATTCTCAGTTCCTGTTATGTGTTACTGCCAAAAAAACCCTCAATATGTGTTCAACAACATCTCCTGAGTACAGTGATACCACCCATGTATAGGTGTGTCGGGTTCTCTGGGGGCTAAAAGGCCTTAATTTTAGGAAGCGCATTCCAGTTTTTCAACTTGGAATTTTCACATCGGTCATCATGCACCCACGTCCTATTTGGGACATTTCTGAAGCTGGTCAATGGAATTTACCCCCATCAAACCATATATTTTTGAAAAGTAGACACCCTAGGGTATTTCAAATGCTTGTATTTTAACACTTTCCATGCACTAATTCAACCACCAGTCTTTGTCAAACTTTTGGGTAGTCATTTTTTTGTGTTATTTTTCACACACATTGTACTTTAGGCATGGATTCTCAGTTCCTGTTATGTGTTACTGCCAAAAAACACCTCAATATGTGTTCAACAACATCTCCTGAGTACAGTGATACCACCCATGTATAGGTGTGTTGGGTTCTCTGGGGGCTAGAAGGCCTTATTTTTAGGAAGCGCATTCCAGTTTTTCAACTTGGAATTTTCACATCGGTCATCATGCACCCATGTCCTATTTGGGACATTTCTGAAGCCGGTCAATGAAATTTACCCCCATAAAACCATATATTTTTGAGAAGTAGACCCCCTAGGGTATTTGAAATGCTGGTATTTTCACACTTTCCATGAACTTATTTAACCACCAGTCTTTGTCAAACTTTTGGGTAGTCATTTTTTTGTGTTATTTTTCACACACATTGTACTTTAGGCATGGATTCTCAGTTCCTGTTATGTGTTTACTGCCAAAAAACACCTCAATATGTGTTCAACAACATCTTCTGAGTACAGTGATACCACCCATGTATAGGTGTGTTGGGTTCTCTGGGGGCTAGAAGGCCTTATTTTTAGGAAGCGCATTCCATTTTTTACACTTCCCATTTTCACATCCCATGCACCCATGTTCTATTTAAGACATTTCTGAAGCCGGCCAATGTAATTTACCCCCATAAAACCATATATTTTTTAAAAGTAGACATCCTAGGGTATTTCAAATGCAGGTGTTTTAACACTTTCCATACACTAATTCAACCACTAGTCTTTGTCAAACTATTGGGCATTCATTTCTTTGTGTTATTTTTCACATACATTGTACTTTAGACATGGATTCACAGCTCCTGTTATGTGTTACTACCAAAGAAGACACCAATATGTGGTCACCAACATCTCCTGAGTTCAGTGATACCACCTATGCATAGGTTTGGTGGCTTGTTTGGGCGGTGCAATGCCAAATGTCTGACATGTGTTTGTGATTTTTTTTCACATTTAACATATTTTCTTTGCCTATCGTCTTTTTTTGGGGGTCTTTTAACATACCCCAATTTATTTGTTTTCCATAAATGTGATTATATTTAAAAAGTTGACCCCCCAAGGTATTATACATGGAGTGGTTTGATGACTTTGATGCAACCGTTTTAGCCCAAAAAATTGGAGAAAGTATATGGTGGTAATTTTTCAATTTTCATTGTTACAGACACATTGCTTTTTTACTATGATTTAGGAGAGACTGTTGTAAGTTATTGCAAAAGAATACTTTAGGTTGTTTTCTGCAAGGCACCCTGAGTACACCTATGCCCCCCATGCATAGGTTTGCCAGGATTTTGGGAAGGTTATGTTACATGATTTTAGTTATTAAAAATGAGAGTATTTCTTCTGATAGGCCTATCTTTAGTTTGGGGCCTATCACATACCCCACTTTTATTTATTGCATTCAAAGTGTATATTTTTTAAATGTTGACACCCCAAGGTATTGTATATGGTGTGCTTTGATGCCTTTGAAGCAACCGTTTTAGCCCAAAAAATTGGAGAAAGTATATGGTGGTAATTTTTCAATTTTCATTTTTACAGACACATTGCTTTTTGACTATGATTTAGGAGAGATTGTTGTAAGTTATTGCAAAAGAATACTTCAGGTTGTTTTCTGCAAGGCACCCTGAGTACACCTATGCCCCCCATGCATAGGTTTGCCAGGATTTTGGGAAGGTTATTTTACAATTTTATGACTTGTGATTTTAGTTATTAAAAATGAGAGTATTTCTTCTGATAGGCCTATCTTTAGTTTGGGGCCTATCACATACCCCACTTTTATTTATTACATTCAAAGTGTATATTTTTTAAATGTTGACACCCCAAGGTATTGTATATGGTGTGCTTTGATGCCTTTGAAGCAACCGTTTTAGCCCAAAAAATTGGAGAAAGTATATGGTGGTAATTTTTCAATTTTCATTGTTACAGACACATTGCTTTTTTACTATGATTTAGGAGAGACTGTTGTAAGTTATTGCAAAAGAATACTTCAGGTTGTTTTCTGCAAGGCACCCTGAGTACACCTATGCCCCCCATGCATAGGTTTGCCAGGATTTTGGGAAGGTTATGTTACATGATTTTAGTTATTAAAAATGAGAGTATTTCTTCTGATAGGCCTATCTTTAGTTTGGGGCCTATCACATACCCCACTTTTATTTATTACATTCAAAGTGTATATTTTTTAAATGTTGACACCCCAAGGTATTGTATATGGTGTGCTTTGATGCCTTTGAAGCAACCGTTTTAGCCCAAAAAATTGGAGAAAGTATATGGTGGTAATTTTTCAATTTTCATTTTTACAGACACATTGCTTTTTGACTATGATTTAGGAGAGATTGTTGTAAGTTATTGCAAAATAATACTTCAGGTTGTTTTCTGCAAGGCACCCTGAGTACACCTATGCCCCCCATGCATAGGTTTGCCAGGATTTTGGGAAGGTTATGTTACAATTTTATGACTTGTGATTTTAGTTATTAAAAATGAGAGTATTTCTTCTGATAGGCCTATCTTTAGTTTGGGGCCTATCGCATACCCCACTTTTATTTATTGCATTCAAAGTGTATATTTTTTAAATGTTGACACCCCAAGGTATTGTATATGGTGTGCTTTGATGCCTTTGAAGCAACCGTTTTTTTTTTTTTTTTTTTTTTTTTTTTAAATCTTTATTGGATTATTACAAACAATACATTTTCATAAAAATAATACATATACTCAGAATGACAATATTTTTCCTAGTATGATAGGGTGTGTTTGAATTTGATACACAATTGTACAATCGTATTTTCTATGGCTTGTTAAATTTTTCCTAATAGAAGAGGGGGGGAGGGACAAAAAAAAAACAAAAAAAAACAATACATCAAAAGGGAAAAGGGAAGCCTCTAGTGAGTCCATATAACTCTGTATATCCATTATTCTCAAATTCTCCCTTATAGTAAGGAGACAGCTAGGGTCTCGACTTATACTTTACAACTCTCAGTTTCTCTACTATCTTCTTCTCTTTCTACACTAGCCCTGCATATATTTGGTTTTGTGTTTCCCTGTTGAGGCTTTGTATGTAAATATCCCATTTATTTAGGAATGCCACTTTCCTATTCTTTGTATCGCCTAGTACATCAAACTTTTCTATTACTAGTTGCTGCCATACTTTGTTTTTAAGAGTGGCAATCCCCGGGGATTTTTTCTCTATCCACAATTTCGCTATTAAATTTCTTGCTAGTAATATCACCATAGCTATATATAGTTTATGTTTTCTCTTTTCAAATCTAGGATTATATAACAGGAAAATTGTTTGTTGATCTATTTTAAGGTCAGAGCCAATTGTTTTCGAGATCCAGAATGCGATCTGTTTCCAATATTGATTAATCCTTGGGCAGTTCCAAAAGTAATGTGTCAAGTCTGGGGATGGAAATGAGCATTTTGGGCATATTGGCAGCTCTCCCTTCGACCATTTATGTCTTTTAGTCACTGTTATATAATCTTTGTGTATTATTCTATATTGTGATTCTCTTAATTCACTCGCCTTGGTGGTTTGTTTTGCTAGCTTTATGCTATATACTAGTTGTTCCTTTAAATTATCTTTATCTAACCCCCAGTTATTTCCCTCTATAATTTTATTACAATTTCTCTCGGAAGACATATTTACTAGTTTATTATAGATAAAGGTCATTTTATAGTTCCCTTTTTCATAGTTCTCACATAAATCAGTTAATTGATTTTTACAGCAGTTATTTTTTGAATTCCTCTGTACTTTTTTTATATATGTTTTTATCTGATGGTAATAGATGTAATTATCGCTTTTAGCTTCATATTTTTCATAAATCTCTTGGCTCGAAAAGATCTTATTATTATGGCTATGTAGTATGTCCCCAATTTTACTAATTCCCTGTTGCCCCCAGTTCCTGAATGGATAAGCATTTCCCCTTTGAAATTTAAGATTACCGTTAATTGGTAGATATCGGGTGTATTTATAATTCACCCCTAGTATTCTACTCATTAATTTCCATATTATCAATGAATCTCGAAATATAATATGGCTTTTAATTTCTTTAGGGATTTCGGCCATATCTGCGTGTACCAGATAAGCAGTTGCCATAGGTTTAATCATTGCTTGCTCAATTTCCATATTGGTATATTTTTCAATACCCGTTAACCATTCTAGATTATATCTAGCTAGGGCCGCCCAGTTATAATACTTAATACTTGGGAGACCCCATCCCAGTTTTTTAGTTGACATTTGGAGCTTGGACATACTTATCCTTGATTTATTCCCCTTCCATAAAAATCCTCTAATAGCTTGATCTAATAGTTTAAGGTCTTTTGATGGGATTCTTAGTGGGAGCATATGTATAGGGTATAATAGCTTTGGAATAATGGACATTTTAATAATATGGATTCTACCTGTTAGATTTAAATTAAGGTTAGTCCATAGTTTAATATCTTTTAATATTTTTCTAATGACTATTGAATAATTGAGGGCATATATTCTATTGGGGTCGCTAGATATCTTAATTCCAAGATATGTCATAGATTCTGTAACTTCTTCGAACATATATTTTCTATCCTTCCCCCCTTTATGTAGCCATAATATCTGTGATTTTTGGATATTTACTTTATACCCAGAGTTATATCCAAATAGGTTAATTTTCTCTAGAATCTGATCTATATAAGTTTCAGGATTTGAGACATATAGGAGGAGATCATCCGCAAATAATGCAAGCTGTAGGTGTGTTTCCCCTAACCGTATACCAGGTGATGTTTTTTTTAGTAAGTGTATAAGGGGTTCTAGGGCTATGTTAAATAAAAGTGGGGAGAGGGGGCATCCCTGACGTGTACCTCTATATAGTTGGATCGATGTTGATGTGTTACCATTAATGCATATATAAGCATCTGTTGGTGTATAAATAGCTTTAATAAATTCAGTAAATTTCCCCTCAATGTTACCCTTTTCCATGGTACGGAACAAATGGCCCCACTCCACTCTGTCGAAGGCCTTCTCAGCATCTAATGATAGCAAGAAGGCCTCCGACAGATCAGCCTGTCCCTTTCTGTGCCAATATGTCTGGATAACATGTAGAATATTTCTTATGTGTTTAACTGATGTTCTTCCAGTCATAAAACCCACCTGTTCTTCTGATATGATAGAAGGCAAAACTGTCTTGAGTCTATTTGCAAGGATTTTCATTATTATTTTATAGTCAACATTTGTTAATGAAATTGGGCGATATGATTTAGTCTCTAACTGATTTTTCCCTGGTTTAGGGATAACTATCATGTTAACTGTTTTAAAGTTTGGAGATACATGCTCTTGCCCCTCATATATTACTTCATAAAGTTGGTGTAGTGGGTTTATAATTTTAGCTATTAGTGCCTTATAATACTCGGCTGGTAAGCCGTCCGGGCCTGATGCTTTAGATAATGCTAGATTGTTTATAGCTTTCTCGATTTCTTTTTTTGTTATTTTTTCATTTAATATCTTCTTTTGATCTTCACTAATTGAGGTAGATTAATCTGATTCCATAATTCTTGTTGTTTTAATTGATTATCCCCTGGCGATTTATAAAGATTTTGGTAATAATTCTTAAAGCAGTTAATAATTTTCTCTGTATCTTGATATATTTGGTCTTTGTTCTTAATTGCTGCAATATAGCTTTGTAGTTTTGGCTCTCTTATTAAATTTGCGAGCATCTTTCCTGATCTATTACCCCATCTATAATATCTAGCTGCTCTCTTTTTCAATTCTTCCTGGGCTTTCTCCAAGTTTATTATATCTCTTTCTTTTTTTATATTAAAATATAGGTCTTTATTCTGTTTTATTGGATTAGTTCTGTATTGTACAAAAGCCTGTGCAACCTGATTATTAATTTTCTCTTCTTCTTTTCTCTTTTTATTTTTAATATACTTCAACTGCTTTATCATTTCTGCCTTCATGACCACTTTAGAGGTCTCCCAAAAAAGTTGTATGTTTACTATATGTTGTTTATTATTTATCTCAAAATCCCTCCATTTTTCCTCTAAAAATTTTGTCCACTGCTCAGATTGATACAAATATTTAGGATATCTAAAGTTGTTAACATTGCCATAATTTTTCCCATTTTTTAATATTAATATAACTGGTGTATGGTCAGATAGACCAAATTGCAATATCTTTATGTCGTCTATATAGAGCTTAATTCTATGGGATACTAAAAAGTAGTCAATCCTTGACATAGCTTTATTAGATCGTGCCAGATGTGTATATTCGTATTCATCTGGATTTTTTTCTCGCCAGAGATCAACGATCCCCAGACTTTGACACAATTTCCGGATAGTCTTTTTTTCATAGTTAAATCTATTTTTATCCTTTTTTACATTTTTATCTGTTCTTCTATCAATTATTGGGTTTGGGGTAATATTGTAATCTCCCATCATTATTATCTCATATTTAGCTTTATTTTGTATTAGCTTTTGGATCTTATTCCAAAATTTATTTTCCTGTTTGTTAGGGCCATAAATATTGCATATTGAGAATTTTAGTTGGTTAATTGTTAAATTTATGACAATATATCTACCCGATTTATCCTTATATACATCTTCAATATCGTATTGGAGTTTCCTATGAAATAAGATAGCTACTCCCCTAGATGAGCTATTGTATGATGAAAATACTATTTCCTGAACCCATTCTGTTTTTAATTTGGGATGTTCTCTATCCGTTAGGTGGGTTTCTTGGATGCATGCAATATCTGCATTTAGTTTTTTCAGGTGACTTATTACCGCTTTCCTCTTAATGGGGGAATTAATTCCCCCCACATTCCAAGTGATAATTTTTACCATTCTACCTCTATCTGAGGATACCTATTTCGGATTTTCTTTATTTGAGACTTATATAGTTGTAATGAGATAGATCTAGATCCTCTTTTTATTTTTGTTCCCATTCCTCCTACTTTCCCTGATAGCAGATGGTATGTCATATAGGATAGCTCCTTGGGTCTCATAGAGTTCTCTGGGTTGTATTCAGTCATGCATCTTAATTTGATCAACATTAATTTCCCCTGGTATACATACATCCCCTTGTGATATAAATAGTGAGTCTCTTCCATAAACTTTTTACCCTTCTAAACGTGTCTACATTATATCTATTATTCCTATACACATTCATTATATATCTATTTAACTCTATTATTTTATAATACAATTCTTCAAATTCAATACTTTTGTATATATTCCATATATTTGCATAGTGTAATGCATGGTACAGAAAGGAGCTTTTTGCACCTCTCTCTAGATCATAAAGCCCATGACTCACATCATGCAAAAAGATTTCCTTATAAAATTTTACATATTCCTTATAGTGTTGTAGACCCTTTCCAGGATCATATATAACCATTGTGCTTCTATACAACTCTACTTTAGTGCTCTGAATCTTTAAGGTTTTAAAATCCAACATAAATACCAAACATCCCAACGTATACGTGAATTCTATCTGAGTGTACTTTCTAATACTCTGTGGATAATCTTCCATTCTACATAATATAAGTGAAATAAAGAACCTCAAACTGTGTCCAATGTTTTGTGTTATATACAAAAATTCCCTCCCATAATTTTTCATACTTCTCAAAGAATAAATATTAACTCTTGGTGCCCTCCCGTATAATTTAAATACCCTTGTGTTTTAATCCTTGCGTTGCTCTTAATGTTTCCCTTACATGTATAAATATACCAGGAGTGAGTTGTACAAATATTGTGTTCTCTTCTCTGTAGATACCCTTTTCCTATATTTCCATTAAGCCAAAAAAGCCTATCTCTTATTGTATTTAGCATATCTTATATCCTTATATACACACATAATTTCATTTACTAAAATTATCATTCTGTAATTATATATGTCAAAATCCTTAAAACAACTACCCTTAATGGTGAAATAAATCATAAATATTCTTTCCATTCCAATGACAAAAAAGAAAAAAAAAATCATAGTTATAGTACTAAAGAAGATAGCAGGTAAGTCTTATACGTTTAAGTAGTGGGGTTTTTTTTTTTTTTTTAGGCTTGACAGTTCAACCTTCTGGGTTATGTACCCCTTGGTCAATAAACCGTGTTGCCTCCTCTGGAGAAAAAAAATAGTGTGATATCTCTCCTTGCTGTATTTTCAATTTTGCTGGGTATAATAGTGCAAATGATCTTTTTTCCTTTACCAGTCTCTGGCATATTTCTGTAAATTGTTTCCTGCGCCTTGACCGGTCTACAGAGTAATCTTGGAAAATTAAGATTCTTTTTCCTTCAAATACTACATTCTGCTTATTCCTAAATGCTCTCAATATCTTAAGTTTTGCCTGGAAAGAAAGATATTTTATTATAACCACTCGTGCTTTATGCTGGTTCTGGGAGTTTGGATTATTAACCCCCATACGATGTGCTCTTTCAACTTGAAATGCATGAGCGTTGTTCTCTATGTCAAGGATTAGTGGTAGTGTTTTTTCAGCAAAGTCTATCAACTGTGTAGATGTAACTGACTCCGGCAGTCCCACTATCCTCAAGTTGTTTCTCCTTGAGTGATTTTCAATTTCGTCAAGCTTTTCCCTTAGTTTCATGTTTTCTTGTTCCACAGCTTTTACTCTACCTTGCAGTATATTTTGGGTGTCCTCAGTGTCAGATATTCGTTGTTCTATAACTGTTAGTCTAGTTGTAGTTTGTTGCATCTCTTGAACCACTTTATCTAGACTTTTTTGTACATTATCTATTTTTTGAATGAGGTTATTAAGCTGTTCAGATAAAGAATTCACATTAGTGTTGACTTGCATATGTTCAAACATACTGTCCTCATTTGTATGCATAGAAACATTGCTCGAGTTACTTAAGGTGCTGACATTCCCTTTAACTTGTTTTCTTTCCACCCCTTTTGCCTTTGGAGCCATTTTAGCAGGGTTAAAATATTTTTCCATTAATTTCAGTTTCTGCAAATATTGACCTTTTTATGCTCAATAACGAGTCACTTTTATCTTGGATACACTATATGAGAGTAGTTTAGTATAGTTCATCTATTCCCATATTTGCGTGTTGTCTTAAATTCAGCATGAATGGAACAAGTTTTTTCTTTTCTTTTTTTATTGTAGCTGTGTGCTTGTGTGGGGGGATGTGCAATAGTGTTATGGTGTAGGTTTTCCCTTTTTATTTTCCACCTTCAAGTGTGCCATAGACTGCTAGCTTCCACTGGTCTTTTAACCCCTTAGGGACCAGTTTTTGCTCTTATTTAAGGTGTTGTAAATAATGTTTATATAGTGATAGCCAGGTCTTTTAACCCCTTAGGGACCAGTTCGCACTCTATCTGCGATGTTAGCAAATAATGTTTGTCACCCTGCTCATTTCCTGTAGCTAGGGTAAGAACTCCTCAATTCACTATGTACACACTCCTTTCCTCTTTCACATCATCAGCGCAATTTAAAAAGAGCATCAAAAGAAAAAGATTGTATGCGCTTACCGTTCCCGGTCACTTTCGTTGCTACTCTCCCCCCAGAGCCGTCAATTTCTGGTTCTCTTGCCCCTTTGCTAGAACTTTTGTTGGCGGTGGACGCTAGTACTGGCGTCTTGGCACTCTAGGCAATCCTGAGTGTGTGGCAGCAAAATGGAATCTTCCGGTCGTGTGGCTTTGCCTTTTAACTTTGCTCCTCCGATTCCTCTTTCAGCCTAGGTGTGAGCGGGATCAGGGTACTTTCTAGCAGCCCCGTCTCAAGCATAATCTGCGGAGTCTCTCGGAGACTATTAGGCCCGTGCACTCACGCCAGCTCCGTGAGCCGCTCGTGCTCCTGGCTCCGCCTCTTCCGCCTCTCGAGTTGAAGCAACCGTTTTAGCCCAAAAAAATTGGAGAAAGTGTATGGTGGTAATTTTTCAATTTTCATTTTTACAGACACATTGCTTTTTGACTATAATTTAGGAGAGACTGTTGTAAGTTATTACAAAAACATACTTCAGGGAAACATACTTCAGGTTGTTTTCTGCAAGGCACCCTGAGAACACCTATGTCCCCCATGCATAGGTTTGACAGGGGTTTTGGTTAAAAAAAAACAGGCCCAATTTTAGAAAAAAATAGAGTAGTGAAATGTAAAAATCTGGCACAGTAAAAGTAAAAAAAACAAAAAAACATCTAACTATAAACATAACCAAAAAAAATATATATATATGTAACAGCAAATGTATTTATTTTTTTTAAAAATTGACCATTGTATGGTACCGCTTGAAGCAGTCCCCAATGCAGAGTGCAGGCTGTCCAGGGCAATCAGGACAGTAATATATGGTGTCCCTTCTCTTCCCCCTCTTGGTACAGACTCTGCATTTTTTTTGTGGTTTCTGCTTTGTGGCATTAGGGGGGATTTTAAAAATAAAATGGGTAGCCCCAACTCTGCTCTCTCCCATCACCGCCCGGGGAGCAGGTGCATCATGGTACAAAATCCCCGTAATAATCTGGAGCTGAAACTGTAAAAAAGTCTTTTTAACTCTGGGGTTTGCTTTTTTGAACAACAAAAAAGCGTTGTGGGTTGCAATCTGCATTAGGTAAATTGCAACCTTTTTGTACCAGGCCCTTGTCTTCCGCATAATTAGATAGGGCTGCAGCAGCTGATCAGCCAGATCAACCCCACCCATATGCCGGTTATAAGACTTGATGCACACTGGCTTCCTTATGATCTCAGCTCTGCCACGTACAGAAACCGCCACCGTCCTCTCTGTGTGGATGGTGGTAAGAAGGTATACATCCTTCTTGTCTCTGTACTTCAGTGCCAACAGCTCCTCTTGGCGCAGAGCTGAGGTCTCCCCCCTTCGTAGCCGGGTGCGTACAAGCTGTCCTGGGAAACCTGCGCGGTTCTTTTTAATTGTACCGCAAGCTACTGTATCAAAGCAATACAGTAGCTTGAACAAAAGGACACTTGTATAAAAATTGTCTAAGTACAAGTGATACCCTTTGTTCATTAGGGGTAATATCAGGTCCCAGACAATCTTGCCAGTGGTTCCCATATGTTCTGGGCAACCTGGAGGGTCAAGGTGGCTATCCTTTCCCTCATACACCCGGAAGGCCTGAGTATACCCAGTCTCGCTGTCACAGAGCTTATACACCTTTACCCCATATCTGGAGCATTTGGAAGGAATATACTGCTTGAATCCCAGCCTTCCTTTATACTTCATTAGGGATTCATCAACGCATATATTCCTTCCAGGTGTATAAGCCTCTGCAAACCTGGCAGAAAAGTGGGTTATCAGGGGGCGGATTTTATACAGCCTGTCAAATTGGGGATGCTCCCTAGGGGGACACAGGCTGTTGTCGCTGAAGTGCATGAAATGCAGAATCATTTCATACCTCTTCCTCGACATAGTCTGGGAGAAAATGGGGGTAGAGCAGATGGGGCTAGTACTCCAGTAGGAGCGAATGGAGGGTTTCTTTATGATGCCCATCAGCATAGTCAATGCCCAGAATTTTTTGAATTCTGGCACATTGATGGGGGCCCATTGCTGCTTTGCCAAATATGTTCCAGGCTTTGCAGCACGGAACTGATGGGCATATAAATTAGTTTGGGCGACAATGTTCCCCAATATATCATCGCCCAGAAACACTTCCAGAAACTGCTGGGGGCTAAAACCTGCCACATCTATATTTATGCCAGCATTTGCTGTGAAGGGTGGGATATCTGGCCTCTGGAGATGAGGCGTTACCCACTCTTCAGCAGCAATGGCAGCAACACGCCTCCTTCTGGCAGGGGGGCTAGCAGGGGGGCTGGCAGGGGGGCTGGCAGGGGGGCTAGCAGCCACAGATACATCACTATCAGTTGAGACTGCATCTAGTGATGTATCTGAGCACATGGCAGGGTCAAAATTGGGGTCTGAGTCAGAAATAGAGGCATCTGACTCTGACGCAAGGATGGCATACGCCTCCTCAGCACTATATCTTTTCTGTGACATTTTTGTATCACAGAAAACAATTACTAAAAAAAATTAAATTAACTAAATTAATTAACTAAATTAACTAGCAAAAAAGTACAGCTATGCTACTGCCAGTGATTTATAGCGATCACTGGCAAGCTAGAGGTTAATGGCTCTGAAAATTAAATTAACTAAATTAATTAACTAAATTAACTAGCAAAAAAGTGCACCTTTGCTACTGCCAGTGATATATAGCGATCACTGGCAAGCTAGGGGTTAATGGCTCTGAAAATTAAATTAAATTAACTAAATGTTTCTGAAAAGAGCCTTTGGGTTTTTAAAAAATTACAACAACAAAATTAACCCCTAAAAAAATGCACAGACAGCAAAATGCAGCAAAAAAAAAAGTGCACCTTTGCTACTGCCAGTGATATATAGCGATCACTGGCAAGCTAGGGGTTAATGGCTCTGAAAATTAAATTAAATTAACTAAATGTTTCTGAAAAGAGCCTTTGGGTTTTTAAAAAATTACAACAACAAAATTAACCCCTAAAAAAATGCACAGACAGCAAAATGCAGCAAAAAAAAAAGTGCACCTTTGCTACTGCCAGTGATATATAGCGATCACTGGCAAGCTAGGGGTTAATGGCTCTGAAAATTAAATTAAATTAACTAAATGTTTCTGAAAAGAGCCTTTGGGTTTTTTAAAAATTACAACAACAAAATTAACCCAAAAAAAAAGTGCACCTATGTTACTGCCAGTGATATATAGTGATCACTGGCAAGCTAGGGGTTAATGGATCTGAAAAGAGCCTTTGGTTCTATATTTTTTAACAAATAAAAGAAATAAATCTCTCTCTCTGCTAAATACAGGTCTCTCTCTCTCTCCAACAAAATGGCAAGTGAGGAGAGGGAGGGAGATCCACACTGATCATAGTCAATATTTACAAATATTGACATGATCAGACAAATGGGGTATTTTATTATTATTTTTTTTTTTAGGGTGGGAGGCTCAGATTGGGTGACCCTAGCTTGCCCCTATGATGATGCAGGCTAGGGACACCCCCAGAGGCCCCATGATGCACTGGGCATCGCCATCTTGGATGCCTAGTGAAGGGGGAGGGGGGGGGCTATTTAGGGCTTTTTTTTTTTTTATTCGTTTTTTTTTTTTTATTATTTTTATTTTAATTTATAACTAACTAAGTGCCTCGACCCACCGAGGCACTTAGCAAACAAGCAGAGCATCGGAAGCGTGTCCGATCGCTTCCGATGCTCTGAAAACACTGCCGGGCTCCACGTGGAGCGAAACCGGAAGTGATCACTCGTGGGGGAGTGATCAATCCGGTCCCGGCACTCGGGAACAGTATTGCAGGATGCCTAGACCTCAAGGCAAGCCTGCAATACTGTTAGAGCAGCTGGAAGCGATTTCGATCGCTTCCAGTGCTCTGTTAAACCGACGACGTATGCCATACGTCCTCGGTCGTTAAGTGCTTTTTTTTTGAGGACGTATGGCATACGTCGTCGGTCATTAAGGGGTTAAATGTGATATTCGATTCGAATATGATATTCGATTCAAATGTGACATTCGAATTCGAAATAGTATTTCTAGTCTAATACTGTGTTTTATAAATGTAACATTTGAATTCGAATGTGACATTCGATTTGAATGTGATATTCTATTCGAATGTGACATTCGAAATAGTGTTTCTAGTCTACAATTGTGTTTTATAAATGTAATATTTGAATTTGAATGTGATATTCGAATGTAACATTCGAAAACTGTAAATAACATTCGAAAATCGAATTTTTAAGAATATTCGTTCTTATCAACATTCTATTATGTAAATCGAATTTCTACAATAACATTCATTCTAACATTCGAATTCGGATATAAACACATTCGCCCATCCCTACTGGGGAGACAATTGTGCCAATACAAGGGAAACTTTAATGAGGAAATACAGGGTAATAAAACTTAGCACTTAAAACAGCAAATCACGCTGATGTCTAAAAAGAGAAATAAAAAATCCTCTCACATAGGAGAGAATACAAGCTGAAGCGTGACGTAGCACTGCACAATGACAAACTCGAGCGAGGGGGTGTGACCTGGCGGGCTTCGCAACGCTATTGTTCGCTTCATCGAACCTGGTGTTTCTTTTGGAAGTATTTCAAGTTTCAGTGGGCATGTCCTGGTTCGTATGTAATGTTAATTTGCTGTTTCGATTACGTGACCTTACATCAATGATCACACTACCCTGTGCTAGTACGTAAGAATATTGCTCCATTTCAATATACATTTAACCCATTAGACCCATTAGGACGTATGTTATAGATGAAGCAAACATGTACATCATCATAAATTAGCAAAAGCTTGTTTTATTGACATGTTTAGATTTTTGCTGAGAAAACAGTATACAGCTCCCAGTGCAAACCTCAATATGATCAAGCAATTAACAACCCAAAATAGGAATCCCTCTGGATTAAGGTTGTTAAAATTGTGTATCCAGAAGGTCTCCTTTTGTCTGAGTTTTGTCATTCTATTTCCTCCATTTGTAAATTGGGAAACAAATTATAATATAGTGCCATTAAGGCAACTAGGATCTGGGTTGTTTATCTCCTTGTAGTGTCCCTTTTCCCCATTTTGTATATATTTTTTTAAAAAAGTCTTATTTTATAGGGTCTTTTTGATCTTCCTATATATTGCAATTTATAGTGGCATTCCAATAAGTATACTTTGTATTCTGTTTTGTAGTTGGTGAGTGAATTGATAATGCAAATTGTAGTATTGGAGTTAGCAGTAGATGTCAATACTTTTGTTGTTTGTTATGGGTTATATGCAGTTTAAACGGTTGCATTTAAAAAATCCTATGTTTTTCTTATCTAACCAGTTTTTAATTGTTTTTGGTTATTTAAGCTTACTTGTGTTTAATAGATTCTTAAATTTTATATTTCTCTTGAAGATGATATTCAATTGTTCTCCTAGTTGTTTCACTAGAATATTTTTTGAGAATTGGCCAGTATATATATATATATATATATATTTTTTTTTTTTTCTTCTGGAGCTACTTCATTATAGGTAGTTATAAAGCTTAATTTTTACTGTGATCTATTTTTATTTTTTTGAAGGAGACTCTCTGTCTATTTCTTTTACTCCCCTATATGCTTTGTTGAATAGTTTTGAGGGGCATTTTTTTCTCTATGAATTTAGATTTTAATATCATGGCCTCCTTATCATAGTATTTCTGATCCAAAGCTGTTAGTGTCCACTGTCATATAGTAGTGCACCCCATAGAAGTCTATCTGATCTCCAGATGTTAGCCCACGTGAGACTTTCACTTGAGCGATAACTTTTAACTTTCAACTTGGAATATGAGTGCATGAATACAAGGATAAGAGCACTATTGATTTTACTTGAGTGGTGTTTGTAATAAATAGCGCTAATATTTTTGTTCCACCTGTAATCTATCCCATTGTAGTTTTTAAAAAAAGTAATGTTGTACCTATTATGTAGGTTAAATTAATCTATGAGGAATTAGTTGAATACCAACTTTAGTATATATTTATATTGTTTTATCACGTCACTGGGAAATTTGAACAACCAACTCAGCTGAATTATGTGTAAAAGTGGTAAAAGGTCATCTAAAAGTGCTGCACTCAATTTACATAGACACACATGAGGTAGACCATGTACTGTTTCAATTCTCACATCTTACATTCATTGTGTATATTTTCTTGATGCCACATAAATCTTACATTTTTGTATTTGTACAGCTATAAATTTTATGAATAGTAACAATTTATTGGTTTTAAAAATAAACATTGCTCAGAAAATGTCACTAATCTACTTATGCATCTAACATTTCACCAAATATGTTGATGATTGCTGAGTAAGGAAGGCATTTATAGCCATGAGAGGCATCATTAGCTTATTTTACTTTAACAAAAATATTACATAGGATGAGGCTTAGGGATAGATTTACTAAGGTTCAAGCGGACAGGATTTGCTGTAGAATGCAACATCTGCTGCTTAATAAATCTACCCCCTACCCCTAAAAGGGACATTCTAGCCAAAAAGTTTTGAATAGAAGCGTTTTTGCATTATACATGTATTAGCAAAAATACAGAGCACTTGCTCAGGGAGCCTAAGAGACTTGTATCATCTGGTAATGACTCAATTTGTTAATTGCTGACATAATAAACGTACCACTGGTGCTCTGAGCAGCTGCAATATTTAAAATGCTGGTGCATTGAGAATATCTAGCTATGCTTCACCTGCACGTGCAGAGAAAAATGTTATCACTAAAACAGTGATTACTTTTACTAGAAGCATTTTTGCCAATATATGTATATTGCAAATATGTTTCTATTCAACAATGTAATTCATATATTTGCATTTAAATTTTGACTGGAATGTCCCCTTTAAATTACAAAGTTAGACAAATTTATATTCTATGATTCAGCAGCAACTTTTTAATTTTTTTTATGGATGGAATATACAGAAAGGATAATAATATTAGACATTCTTTAAAGCAGCCTCATTACTACATATAATTATTTGCCTATGAATCTTTTACGTATGCCCATGAAAGTCATTGCAATAAAAAAAAATGACTTTATTAAAATTGTATTTTACTACTGTATACTGCTGACCAATATCCATTAATTATTTCAGTAATTGCATTATTGAAGGAATACCAGTTTTTATAGAATGCAATGGAAATTAAACAACCGACAATCTGAAATAGCTTTCAAATTCTTAATAAAGAAAACAGTTTAAACATTGTACCACTGAAAAATATATATACACCTATATAAAGGATACACCAAAGAGAAATAATCAGAAGACTGGATGAGGATAAAAGAGAAGCAGTGGCAAATTATCTCAGGTGAAAGAGGTCAACCCTAAAGTTAGACAAAGAACAAGGCCCATGGTAACTTTTAAGAACTAACAGGCAACAGTCGCACAAAGGCTATGGGTTCAATGATAGATAATAGCAAGATGGTCATCTAAATTCAGAAGCAGGTCAGCAGAGCAGACACAATAATAAGGAATGACAAGCAGGTACAAAGTCCAAAAGTAGACCACCAGATATGACAGACCAATATGTCAGGATTAAAGGGACACTGACTCCAAATTTTTTCTTTTGTGATTCAGATAGAGCATGCAATTTTAAGAAACTTTCTAATTTACTAATTTTATCAATTTTTCTTTATTCTCTTGGTAACTTTATTTGAAAAGCAAGAATGCAAGTTTGGATGACGGCCTGTTTTTGGTGAACAAATTGGGTTGTTCTTGCTGATTGGTGGATAAATTCACCCACCAATAAACAAGTGCTGCCCAGGGGCTGAACCAAAAATTGTCTGGCTTCTTAGCCTAGATGCCTTCTTTTTCAAATAAAGATAGCAAGAGAACGAAGAAAAAATGATAATAGGAGTAAATTAGAAAGTTGCTTAAAACTGCATGCTCTATCTGAATCACGAAAGAAAAAAATTGGATTCAGTGTCCATTTAAGTTATGTCAAATACTATGGCCAACAGCTGGCAACATAGTTAGTAGATAACAGCCGAATAAAATTAGCAGGCAATGAACTGGTATTAAGTATAGTCAACAGGTAACAAAACAACCAGACATCTAACAGACACTTGGGGCGCAATCCGGTATACGGCGTAGTTTTCGGCGCAAGCGAGGGAACCCGCGCCGCCTGTAGTTTCACCTCGCACATCGGGGTATTACAAATATGGCGCCGGCAGTTCCTAAAGTGCCGTAAGTCGGACAAACTAGCGATGTCCAGAAACTACAAATTTCTGGAGTCGCCAGTGACTTACAGCACTTTAGAAACTGCTGGCGCCATATATGTAATACCCCGATGTGCAAGGTGAAACTACTGTCTAACACGCCTCCCAAAAAAAGCCCGACATGTATACCTCTATATCCGCAATCCCCCCTCTCACTCCGAATAATAAATGTATTAACCCCTAGACCGACAACCCCCCACAACGCAATAAGCCTAATTATTAACCGCTAAACTGCCATAGCCCACACCGCAATAAACCTATCTTAGTATTAACCCCTAAACCGCCGCTCCCGGAGCCCACCACCACCTACATTATATGTATTAACCCATAAACCGCCGCTCCCAGAGCCCACCGCCACCTACATTATATGTATTAACCCCTAAACCGCCACTCCCGGACCCTCCGCCACCTACATTATATTTATTACCCTCTAATCTGATCACCCTATACCGCCGCCAACCGACATTATATTTATTACCCTCTAATCTGATCCCCCTACACCGCCGCCACCTACATTAAATATATTAACCCCTAATCTGATCCCCCTACACCGCCGCCACCTACATTAAATGTATTAACACCTAATCTGATCCCCCTACACCACCGCCACCTACATTAAATGTATTAACACTTAATCTGATCCCCCTACACCGCCGCCACCTACATTAAATATATTAACCCCTAATCTGATCCCCCTACACCACCGCCACATACAATAAATGTATTAACACCTAAACCTAAGTCTAACCCTAACACCCCCTAACTTAATTATTATTTAAATAAATCTAAATAATATTAATATTATTAACTAAATAATTCCTATTTAAAACGAAATACTTACCTGTAAAATAAGACCGACAACCCCCCACAACGCAATAAGCCTAATTATTAACCTCTAAACCGCCATAGGCCACACCGCAATAAACCTATCCTAGTATTAACCCCTAAACCGCCGCTCCCGGAGCCCACCGCCACCTACATTATATGTATTAACCCCTAAACCGCCGCTCCCGGAGCCCACCGCCACCTACATTATATTATGGAGGACCTCTTCTGCCCCGCTTGGATGAAGACTTTGGCCGGATGGAGGACCTCTTCTGCCCCGCTTGGATGAAGACTTTAGCCGGATGGAGGACCACTTGTGCCCGCATCGAATGAAGAGTTCGGCCCGGTTGGGTGAAGACGGCTCAAGGTAGGGTGATCTTCAATGGGGTAGTGTTAGGTTTATTTAAGGGGGGATCGGGTGGGTTTTAGAGTAGGGGTGTGTGGGTGGTGGGTTGTAATGTGGGGGGGGGTATTGTATTGCTTTTTTTTTTTACAGGTAAAAGAGCTGATTATTTTGGGGCAATGCCCTGCAAAAAGCCCTTTTAAGGGCTGGTAAAAGAGCTGGTTACTTTGTAATTTAGTTTAGGGTAGGGACATTTTATTATTTTGGGGGGCTTTTTTATTTTATTAGGGGGCTTACATTAGGTATAATTAGATTAAAATTCTTGTAATATTTTTTTTATTTTTTGTAATTTAGTGTTTGGTTTTTTTTGTAATATAGTTTAGTTTATTTAATTGTATTTTATATTAGATAATTGTAGTTAATTTATTTAATTAATTTATTGATAGTGTAGTGTTAGGTGTATTTGTAACTTAGGTTAGGATTTATTTTACAGGTAATTTTGTAATTATTTTAACTAGGTAGCAATTAAATAGTTATTAACTATTTAATAGCTATTGTACCTAGTTAAAATAAATACAAATATACCTGTAAAATAAATATAAATCCTAAAATAGTTACAATGTATTAATTATATTGTAGCTATTTTAGGGTTTATTTTATAGGTAAGTATTTAGTTTTAAATAGGAATACTTTAGTTAATAATATTAATATTATTTAGATTTATTTAAATAATAATTAAGTTATGGGGTGTTAGGGTTAGACCTAGGTTTGGGGGTAATATATTTAATGTAGCTAGCGGCGGTGTAGGGGGATCAGATTAGGGGGTTAATATATTTAATGTAGGTGGCGGCGGTGTAGGGGGGTCAGATTAGGGGGTAATACATTTAATGTAGGTGGCGGCGGTGTACAGGGGTCAGATTAGGGGGTAATACATTTAATGTAGATGGCGGCGGTGTAGGGGGATCAGATTACGGGGTAATATATTTAATGTAGGTGGCGGCGGGGTCTGGGAGCAGCAGTTTAGGGGTTAATACACTTTATTAGGTATATCGGTGGGGGATTGCGGTTGACAGGTAGATAGACATTGCGCATGTGTTAGGTGTTAGGTTTTTTTTGCAGTCATTTTAGGGCGTTACGGTGCTCCAATACTCAGCGCAAGGCCTGCATTTTGTGGCGAGGTGAAAATGGAGTAAGATTTCTCCATTTTCGCCATCTAAGGCCCTGCGCTGCATATTGGATACCAAACTGCGCGTGTTTTGTATGTCAGTCTATGGGGGGAAAAACTACGGGCGAAGGCAGAAATATACGAGCGTAACTTCTATGTTACGCCATATATAGGATACCAAACCAGAGCAAAATTTAGCGTCATCGGCTTTTGCGGGCAACGCTGCATATCGGATCGGCCCTTGTTAAGATAATATGGGCTAGATTACAAGTGAGGAGCAAGCGGTTTTGCACAAGCGATATCGTGTTTTCACAAGCAGTTTTCATTACGCTGATATTACAAGTTGAACGAAATCAAGATTGCACTAGCGCAATTTACGCTAAAATTCTTATTGCAATCTCTGAATTGTGGTTAACTGTTTTTCAAAACTAAAAAGTTGCATAAAACACTTCAAAAATACATTACAAAGTACAGTTACAATCGTAATATCACTGCCTAATAAAAATTATTAAAAAGAAATTGCACAAAAAAGTTGTATGGGCTCTTGGGTGTTAGAAAAAATAAAAGCCGCCAAAGTACTTTAACATAGAGATACATGACATACAGATACATTGCTAAAGATGTATTAGTATATATAATATATATATAAATATATATATATATATATATATATATATATATATATATATATATATGTTGAATTGTGTATTTACTGTAAATATTTCACATTTCAATATTCTGTACATAGGGAATATGTTCTAAGTATTTAAAAATAGATATTTCAATATATACTGTATATCTGTATATAACTATACCTATACAGTATATAATCATCTAGATTTCTATTTGTTTTAAAAAAACATCAGATATATGTAGAAATATTTATTTATGAATAATTAGAACATATTCCGTTATGTAAAGAACATTGGAAAATGAAATATTAATATTTTCATGTCTGGTTTGCACTAAAGAGAATATGTCATGTTTGCGCGAGAGAGTGGGTGTTTTTGATCTATTGACTTCTATGGGGGAAAGTGAAAATGCGATCATGATTTTTGAAATTCGCCTTTAAGTGTGATTTGGGTTACCACTAGCAGAAAATACTTTTTTTTTTTTAGCTTATAATACGAACGCAACCCGACTAGCGCAAAAAGCTTTACTCTAGTGAACGTGAAAAATAAATATACCGTGCCACTTGTAATCTAGCCCTATATATATAACACGTAGAATCTTAATATTGTTCCAAAGGGATGTTACTACTGTGCATGGACTGTCAAAGCTACTTAACAAAAATATAACAGATCCCAATTCCAGAGGAGAAGACAAAAGTCAGCACAGCCCCTCCCTGGGTATCTTGACCATTCTTCTTCATCTTCTTCTTATTTTTATAAGAATTATTATTTTGCTTTTTATACAACTTTTTCCAAAATCCAAAAGAAATTGAGTTACACTGTGTGTATTATGTGTGAAAATAAGGTAATTCAGCTGTGGTATTTAGGGCTGTGTGATAATAGAAAATATAAGCAATGAAATGGCTGAGCTTTTGTATAACAAATAAATCAGCTTGGCATCTTATAGCTTAGGAAAAAGCGTGCTTCAGTTCACCACATTTTCAGTCTATAGACAGAAATAGCTGAATGATTTACACTGCAAAATTAAAAAAACTTATGGCTAGATTTAGAGTTTTGTCGGTAACAACACGCGTAGCTAACGCTGGCTTTTTTCTGGCCGCACCTTTAAAATAACTCTGGTATTGAGAGTCCACAGAATGGCTGCGTTAGGCTCCAAAAAAGGAGCGTAGAGGCATATTTAACGCCACTCCAACTCTCGATACCAGAGTTGCTTACGGACGCGGCCAGCCTCAAAAACGTGCTTTCTATTCCCCCATAGAAAACAATGGGTCTGTTTGAGCTGAAAAAAAACCTAACACCTGCAAAAAAGCCGCGTTCAGCTCCTAACGCAGCCCCATTGTTTGCTATGGGGAAACACTTCCTACGTCTGCACCTAACACCCTAACATGTACCCCGAGTCTAAACACCCCTAACCTTACACTTATTAACCTCTAATCTGCCGCCCCCGCTATCGCTGACCCCTGCATATTATTATTAACCCCTAATCTGCCGCTCCGTAAACCGCCGCTACTTACATTATCCCTATGTACCCCTAATCTGCTGCCCCTAACACCGCCGACCCCTATGTTATATTTATTAACCCCTAATCTGGCCCCCACAACGTCGCCGCCAGCTACCTACAATAATTAACCCCTAATCTGCCGACCGCAAAGCGCCGCCACCTACATTATCCTTATGTACCCCTAATCTGCTGCCCCTAACACCGCCGACCCCTATATTATATTTATTAACCTCTAATCTGCCCCCCACAACGTCGCCGCCAGCTACCTACAATAATTAACCCCTAATCTGCCGACCAGAGCTCACCGCTATTCTAATAAATTTTTTAACCCCTAAAGCTAATTCTAACCCTAACCCTAACACCCCCCTAAATTAAATATAATTTTATTCTAACGAAATAAATTAACTCTTATTAAATAACTTATTCCTATTTAAAACTAAATACTTACCTGTAAAATAAATCCTAATATAGCTACAATATAAATTATAATTACATTGTAGCTATTTTAGGATTAATATTTATTTTACAGGCAACTTTGTAATTATTTTAACCAGGTACAATAGCTATTAAATAGTTAAGAACTATTTAATAGTTACCTAGTTAAAATAATTACAAAATTACCTGTAAAATAAACCCTAACCTAAGTTACAATTAAACCTAACACTACACTATCAATAAATTAATTAAATAAAATACCTACAATTACCTACAATTAAACCTAACACTACACTATCAATAAATTAATTAAATACAATACCTACAAATAACTACAATGAAATAAACTAACTAAAGTACAAAAAATAAAAAAGAACTGTTACAAAAAATAAAAAAATATTTACAAACATAAGAAAAATATTACAACAATTTTAAACTAATTACACCTACTCTAAGCCCCCTAATAAAATAACAAAGACCCCCAAAATAAAAAAATGCCCTACCCTATTCTAAATTACTAAAGTTCAAAGCTCTTTTACCTTACCAGCCCTGAACAGGGCCCTTTGCGGGGCATGCCCCAAAGAATTCAGCTCTTTTTCCTGTAAAAAAACACATACAATACCCCCCCCCCAACATTACAACATTACAACCCACCACCCACATACCCCTAATCTAACCCAAACCCCCCTTAAATAAACCTAACACTAAGCCCCTGAAGATCTTCCTACCTTGTGTTCACCTCGCCGGGTTCACCGATCGGTCCAGAGTCTTGATCCAAGCCCAAGCGGGGGGCTGAAGAGTGATGTCCATCCTCGGGCTGAAGTCTGGATCCAAGCGGCGGCTGAAGAAATCCATCATCGGGCTGAAGTCGGAAGTCCATTATCGGGATGAAGTCTTCTATCAAGCCGCATCTTCAATCTGCTTTCTTCTGGAGCGGAGCGGAGCCATCTTCTTCCAAGCCGACGCGGAACATCCTCTTCAACCGACGACTAGACGACGAATGACGGTTCCTTTAAGGGACGTCATCCAAGATGGCGTCCCTCGAATTCCGATTGGCTGATAGGATTCTATCAGCCAATCGGAATTAAGGTAGGAATATTCTGATTGGCTGAAGGAATCAGCCAATCAGAATCAAGTTCAATACATTTAAATGGAAAGCTGATTTGGGCTTTACATTTGGTAAAACATAATGAGTTATATTACAATTGGAACTTAAAATGACACTTCTTTTGTGCCCTAACATTGATAGAGTGCAATCCATATTGCTCCTATTTTTACTTCCATATTACAAGTGGAAAATAAAATGTTAACACTCAAGCGAAAGCAATAAAATCAGAAGTTGAGATATATTGTCTGTGCTAAATCCCTCTCTTAATACACTTCTATTGGGCACTTTAAAGCTCAGGTACTGGCTATGCTCAAGCATTAATTTGAAAGTGTGCTAAAACAAAGAAAAAATAATGGTGTTCTTTACAAAGTCATAAACGATATCCCTTTAAAATCAACACTAAGGGAAATATTTAGAGACAGAACTCAATAAAAAGAAAAGGGAAAAATTAGAATATGAAGTATTGCTAATTTATAGTTAAATAAATATTTGTTGTTGTACTTTAGTTCTAAATTCAAGCTCAGCTGAAGCATCTGGAGATATTGGGGCCGATTAAACAATGCCTGGCGGACATGATACGCTGCAGTGTATCATGTCCACCTGACCGCTGAATGCGGACAGCATACACTGTTGGCATTCAGCATTGCACAAGCACTTCTAGTGAACTGCTTGTGCAATGCTGCCCCCTCAGTGCCGCCCCCCTTGTGCAATGCCGCCCCCTCAGAGGCGGTGTATGAGTTAAGGAGCAGCGGTCTTAAGACCGCTGCTTCTTAGCTCCTGTTTCCAGCGAGCCTGAAGGCTCAGGCAGAAACAAGGGGAACAGGGGCCATTGTCTTATTCATTTTCCTTTCATATGTGTATGTGTGTCTCTGTTTCATATAGCAGAGAGAAAATATGAGTGGACACAGTGTGAAAAGCTTCAAATACCATATTTTATTATCAAGATAGAGAATGCAAATTTAAAAAAAACTTTCCAAATAATTTTCCTTTATCTTCCATTCTCAAAACTGTGCAACATATTTTTATATGCACACTTTCTGAGGCACTCGCTCCTACTGAACATGTGCAAGAGTTCACAGTTTATACATATGAGTCTGTGATTGGCTGATACAGGGGTCCGATAAATTTGTCAGAAAATAATCTGCTGCTCATTTGAAAAATACATTTTATTGCATTGCCTTTTTATTAGGTATTTGTTGATTATGCAATTCTACTGTTTTCAATGGTCCTTTCAGTATGCTACAATCTCCTGGGGTCGAAATATCTGGAGATAGAACTCAATAATAAAAGATAATAATGAAGTATTGCTAATTCAAAGCTGAATAAATATGTGTTATTGTTGACCATCCTCTCTTTTTACAAATCTTAAATTAATTTGGCACCCAAGACTCAGCTCTCCCTTGGCTTGCTTCATATCTCTCAAACCGCTCGTTTTCAGTTTCCTTTACCAGCATATCCTGTGATCCTTTGCCTCTCTGAGTCGGAGTACCACAAGACTCTGTCTTAAGTCCCTTGCTTTTCTCTCTCTATACATCCTCCATTTGAAAATGTATATCCTCCTTTGGGTTCCAGTACCATTTATATGCTGATAATTCCCAAATCTATCTTTCCTTTCCTGATATCTCTCCCTCTTTACTCAACCAGATTACCAACTGTCTCTCTGCAATATGTTGTCCTCTCACTACCTCCAACTCAATATGTTCAAAACTGAGCTGCTTCTTATTCCCCCTCTTCGAGACATTCAACACCTGCCATTTACCTTTCAGTTGGAGACTTTAATCTTAATACCTCCCCTCAGGTCCACTGTCTTGGTGTCACACTTGACTCTGAACTCACATTCACTCCAAGCACTCACCAAATCCTGCTGTGCACATCTATGCAACATTTCCAGAATTTGTCCATTCTGTACTCAAGAAACCACAAAAATAACAATTCATTCCCTCACTTTGTCACGCATGGACTACTGCAATCCTCTTCTAAATGGCCTTTCTAAACACGGCCTCTCCCCCTTCCAATCTATTATGATTTATTCAGCTAGACTCAACCACCTAATTTGCTGATCTTACATCAGCTGATCCACTCTACCAGTCTCTAAACTGGCTCCCATACACTAAAAAATACAACTCAAAATATTAACCCTAAGCTATAAGGCACTCAACAGCCTCATGCCCAACTATATTTCCTCTCTAATCTCTCTATAAACTCCCCAACCAGTCCTCTTTGATCAACCTCTGACCTATGTCTCCCCATTCCTATTATTTCTACATCCCTCTCCAGACTCCAAGACTTCTCACATGCTGCTCCTGACTTCTGGAACTCTCTACCCCACTCCATAAGACTGTCTTCAACATTTGTATTACTTCAGACGCTCTTTGAAAACACACATACTCAGAGAGGCTTACCATCTCTTCTCTGTTTTTCATCCTACCCAAAATAATTATTGAACTGCCTTGACTTACTATGGCAAGTATAATCCATGTGACAATCTACCTCCAAACCTTATGTCTCTGCACCCTCAACCTGTAGAATGTAAGCTCTCCGGAGCAGTACCCTCTTCCTCCTGTATTAGATTGGTTTAGTCTGTCATTGTATGCCCCTATGTCTGTGTCCAGCACTACGGAAATCTGTGGTGCTATTCAAATATATGCTAATAGTAATATTGTACTTTGTTCTAAATTCAAGCTCAACAGGAGTATATGGGGATGTAGTCTTTTTTCAAACGTATTTCTTTTCTTGTGTTTGTGTCCGTGTTTCATATAGCAGAGAGAAAATATGTTCCAGACACAGTGTGAAAACATTCAAACACCATATTTTAAAACAGTGAGAATAAAACAAGTGTTAAAGCTTTATCAGGCAAAATGCAAATCAAACTTTATTCACACAGCCCCCATAGATAAGAACAAAATAATTGTAAAAATATAATATATCTCTATATCTATTTATCTTTATTGCTATATCTATCATTTGCAGTAATTCTATTTTTTTTATTGTATATGTTCATTTTGACACTTTCACTTAATATATTCTATATATAATAACTATTTGTGAAGAAGCTGTGTTCAGAACTGGAGTAAGGTTCAAGACTTTGATCACAAGAGGTTTGTATACTTGTGGAAGCTTTGTGAATACAATCTAATATTTTAAAACAAAAAATATAAATAGGTGATGAGAAATGCTTCTTAGATCTGACAAATCTTAAAAGATATTTAAGGGAATTTAAATAAATATCTTATAGATGCTGATAGGTTATCTTTTTCTTAAACCAAGCAGTATACTTTATTTTATATTATTAACAGATAAAACAATTAATAATTGTTAATTTTTATTTTTTTTATTAGTGGATATATGATATTTGTATGAACAAAGTCAAAATAGGTTTAATACTCAAAATGATTCAGAAATCCTACATATGAACTTTAGCTTTTAACAAAACATAAAAGTAGAGAAATATTTATATATAGAGAGGAATACACACACAGAGAGTATAGCAAAACCTGTACTCTCTGTCCAAAAATAACATTTTTAATTAAAGTGACATTCCGAGATAAAAACCATTTCCTCAAATGAAATAGTGAAGATGTTAACTAGGAATATGTACATGTTTAGCCCCTCCCTAAATAGTGTACATCCACCAAAATGGTTGTCAGGCAACTACACAAACATTTCTCATACAAAGTGAGTCTGGTATGGAACAGTCGTTAATGAGTGTCAGCATGTCAAATGTTAGTACAGCAGTTGGCAAATCCACCATTGTATGATGGTGTACAAGTAGGTCTTTCAAAGTGCGTCCAATGAGGACATAGAATCAAACAACACATGCATATCCATATAGATATATAACATCAATACTTAAAGCAGCTAATGATATTACATCAACTCTGTGTATCAGAATAACTGTTTTATGTTAGCGTCTGTGTGAAAAAATACATCAAGGAGAGCACTAGTGTAAAATTTTACCAAAAATGAAAAGCGAGTGTCCCTATCAATAATGTGTCTACCTGTCTTCAAAAATTCAAACATCACAAACATACAAGGAAGGGTGATGGCCCAAAATCTGATTGTATACCAATGAGTAACATGTGAGCAACCTCCTGAAATAAAGGGATATCATAATAAAGGCATCAGTCAGTGAACACCACTAGCAATCTTACCCGGGGTAAATATTAAGGTCATACTTGTGATGGCTAAACTATGGAAACAGCAAAAAAATAAAACAAAAAACTAAGTGGAGATAGAGTAGTCTCTTTAGGTGAAAATAATACTGCATATTAACATTTTAGCAATTACTTATGTGCACCACATACTTTTATCAACAGAAGGCTCTCAGTCCCCCATTTCAACAAGGGTAAAATCACTTATATTTATATACAGCTTATGGCCAAATCTCAAACTACAACAATAATCCATCTAAATCACAATTAAAGACTTGTGTCACTCCATGAAAAAAAACGAAAAAACAAAGACATTCAATGTCTATATTCAAACCATTTGGTGTCACTGTCTCTAGTCTGTGTAAAGTACGATGATACATTTTTTTTAGGAGACAGGACAAAATGTATCAAACAATTACAGTAGGAATTGAGAGTCCTATTCCCCCGTTGCAACTTACAATCCTAGACACCTGGAAACCCTGGAAAAAATATTAAGTTAAAAAAAAAAAAAAACTTCCTTCAATTTTTGATGTAAAAAAATATGTTTTAACCCTTTCTTTACCAAAATATGCTGCACAGTAATTGTAGAAGTATGTGCTATGCATTATGTAATAGACACAGAATATTGTATTTGACAAAACTATCAAGATAGAAGGGCATTAAGAAGCAACATCCTTCCCAGATTGAATGAACTGCAAAGTAAGATAAAATGTTAGCAATGTACTTTTTATTGCACAAGGGAAAATAAAGGCTGCTGTAAAAAATAATCCCATGGGGACAATTAAAGCTGATGGATATGTGTTCATACCCACACAACATTATTTAGGGTTTGCTTAGTCTTCACAGTAATACACAGGAAACATTTAGCTGCACAATAATGGATTTGCTTCCTTTCAACACATTCACCGTATGTTCAATGTTTTCATTTTAAAATGAGAATAGAGTCACTCTGATCCAAATTCAACCAGATGGTCCATTTCTTTATCCCTTTAGGGAAAGAAATTTGGGAGAGATGACAAACAACATAAGAGTTTTTGTGAAACAGAGTAGGTAAATGCAAAATGCAATAAGAGGCCAATTGTATTGTGGTCTATAGGGCATTGTTCTCTATGAATCTAGTTTACATACACAAGCTTACTGGCATTTTTCTATGCAGTATTGTTCATCTGCAGCAATATACCTTATTGAATGATTATAAATATATATTGTTTATAATAATATTGTTTTAATTCAGCTTTTATATAACTCATAACTTAGAGACATTTAAGATTATAGTATCTAGATTGCATTTTTTATGCTTTGCTAACATATATATTGTTCTCTATGAATCTAGATTACATACACAAGCTTGCTGGTATTTTTCTTTGCAGTATTGTTCATCTACAACAATATACCTTATTGAATGATTATAAATATATATTGTTTATAATAATATTTTTTAATTTATCTTTTATATAACTCATAACTTAGAGACATTTAAGATTACTGTATAGTATCTAGATTGCATTTTTTATGCTTTGCTAACATATATATTGTTCTCTATGAATCTAGATTACATACACAAGCTTGCTGGTATTTTTCTTTGCAGTATTGTTCATCTACAACAATATACCTCATTGAAGGATTATCAACATATTTTTTAATACAAATAATTATCTGAATTTAACTTTTATATAACTCATAACCTAGATACATCTAACATTATAGGTATATGGTATTGCATTTTTATATGATGTGCTAACAGATATATTTTTCATCCTCATAATGGACATTTTTGTAGATGAGTTGGCAGTAAAATTATTAAAATGTATTTAAGAAGAAAATGTTTTAGTTGGAATAAAGGCATATTGTTTTATATGAACAGACAATTTTAAGGAGAAAAAATACTCTTAATACTTAATATTCAACTACTTGCAAATTTGTTGTAACCATTACGGTATTGGACGTTTTCAAGAATATTTGTTGTGCGTAGAGACTTTAATTGCACACATTTTCATAAAACTCATTTGCACATATACCAATGTAGCACATATATGTAAGGTGAATAAAGAATGACTCATATAGATTGAGATTTTGTTAGTGAAATAATCTGAATAAACGAACAAAGTATTAAAAATCTATCATAATTAGCAAAAAACCTTTACAGATGTTTAAAATATGTTTTACATGAAAATATATAAAAGAAATATGGAAATGTACTAAGTAAATACTTTTTAATTAGAAAATGAAACTAATACTGCAGTATCAGTTCTGTAGTTCTTGCTGATGCTCAAGGACAATACTCATGGCTCTCTTGGTGGAGAAAGACGCACCTTTACAAGCCTCATAATATCATCTTGGCCTATCCAGGACAGTAAGAAAAAAACATGTAATAGATTTTGAAATTATCTTTTTGGATGAAACAAACAAAAAAAAAGAATAGAGACATTGGGCAGATTTATGAAGCATCTTATGTTACTGTTTCCGCGTGAGCCTTCTGTCTCGCCAAAAACATAAGTTAAGAAGCAGCGTTCATAAGACCACTGCTCCTTAACTCATCCGCCACCTCTGAGGTGGTGGACTGCAATCATCCCGATTGGATACGATCAGTATGATTATCACCCCCTGCTAGCAGGGCTATTGGCCGCAAATGTGCAGAGGGCAGCATTACCCAAGCATTTCACCAGAAATGCTTGTGCAATGTTAAATGCCAACAGCATTTAGCGATGTTGGGTGGACATGATCTGCTACAGCTCGACATTTGATAAATCTACCCCATTGTTTATGGTTTATTCTACATAAAAAATAATATGTTACAAATTCTAAAATTAAACCCAAAACACATTTTTAGATATGTCTTTGTGGTACATTTTGCAGTTGAAACATAATAAAGAATATTGGTTCCATATCTGGACTCTTCCCCCTACCAGTCTGCAAGCCCTTGACATTTTTATTCAAAACTTTATTTCATAAGAATGTGTAAAAGGACACTAAATACATTTCATGCACCTCCCTCTAATAATGGGTGCTGCCATTTTAGAATCTTGGTTACACTACAGGTATCTGAAGAACAGTTGATGCACATGTGCAAACAAGTCAGCACTGAAATATAATTAAATATAAATTTCAAGAAGGTGGCACCTATGGCTACAGGAAAGCTGGGAATAACCTATACCAGTGATGGCGAATCTTGGCACTCCAGAGGTTTCAGAACTACATTTCCCATGATACTTCAGAACTCTGAAGTCCAGTCAAGCATCATGGGAAATGTAGTTCTAAAACATCTGGAGTGCCAAGGTTCGCCATCACTGACCAATACTATGCTTTTAAAATGTATTTAGGTCTAGATAACTAATAAAGCACTATTTATTGCAACGTGTTTACATATCCCCCCATAGAAGTCAATGGAGCAAGAAAAGGGGGTGGGGGACCAAAAACCCTACTTGTGCGCAAACCTGATCACATTCTCTCAAGTGCGCTAACCCAATATGATATTAATATTTCACATTTCAATGTTCTTCACATAACAGAATATTTTCTATTTATTCATAAAAACATATATATATATATATATATATATATATATATATATATATATTTGATGGTATTTTGGAAAAATATATATCTATACCTAAATATATATATAAATGATTATATATAGGTATAGATATAAACAGATATATAAATATACTGTCAATTAATGTGATCAAGTGCAAAAGTGCAAAAAGTGCAAACAAAGCAATATAGTAAAAATAAAAACAATTAAAGGATATGTTCGTCCACAAAAATTCTAGTCTGTGCCTTTAAATAGTGTGATAATGGAAATCAACGGTGTATTCATCCACTTTAAATGTGGCAATATGGAGCTGTATTTCCAGATGTTCCTCAAATGAAACAAGAATGGAACATAGTGTGATATTGTAAATACAGTGATATTTTTTATGACCGTCAAGTTTTTTTTACATATATATGTAAGTTTATATATAAGTCTATGTAAGTTGACATATGTATTTATGTGTTTATATGTGTTTATGTGTCTGTAAATACATAAATACACATATAAAAATATTAATACATATGTACACACATATAAATAAATATATATATATATATATATATATATATATATATATATATATATACACATCTATATGTATGTATCTCTATGTTAAAGCCCTTTGCAATCCATTTTTTAATACCTGATACCTCATATCTTTGAGCCCTTAGAACTTCTTCGGGCAATATTTTTTTTAAATATTTTTAATTAGATAGTGTTATAATAAGTGTAACAGTACTTTTAAATATCACAACAAATAGTTCCCAGAAAAATATATCATGTCCACATAATTCAAGATTCAAATATCAAAAAGTACCCACTTAGTCCACAGGAGTAATCAGCAAGATGCAGGCATGTTGTGCAAACGAACCTCACACAGTGACCCCAAATAAGAAAATGTTCGGCATCCACTATAGCGGAATAAGGAGCTCAAAACTCACCCTTCTGCCGAATGTAACTGACCGTTATCATGCTTCCCCTGTTACACATATTGCTTGTAGTAGATTGCCTGTAGTGTGTGAGAATTACCAATGTAATCACCTGGCTCACATAAAATGCAGTTTTCTATCCAGCGCTTGTATCTGGGACTGAAGCGTGACTTCAGCAGGGGGTGAGGGGCTGGGTAGACGTGTGTCTATTGGCCAACCAGCCTCTTCATTCTTTCAGGCAGTGCCATGGACTTGGGCAACAGCAGTGATAGAGTGTGGGGACTCAGATAGAGGAGTCTTCAAGGAAAAGGTTTCCTTGTAATCCTGACAAAATAAGCAACAAAAGAGAGTGCAGAGATCCTCTGTAGGTAAAAATCCACAACCTTTATTTAAATTTGGATAATATCCATAGCACCAAAAATACAGGGCAATAAAAAACAGTATGGCTTAACTAATTTCGGCTTGTGGCCATAATCATAAACCTGCTATACAATTAATCTTGGGTAGTTTAAAAAGGGAAGTACTACTCACTTATTGGTTAATTGACAGGGAGGATGAAAACCTCCCCATTAACCCCTGACTCACCAGAACCACTAATCAATTGGAACAGCATAATGACATATAAATATATATATATATATATATATATATATATATATATGTATGTATCAACAATAAACAAATAAGACAGGACTGAAAATTTACTTGGTAAGTTATATCACATAACATGAATAAGTATAAGTTAATAGATAAGTAAACAAAACTAAGCAGTCTCTGTATTCATAGCATAATGATGTTCACACCAAAGGTAACAACACAGAATGTTAAATTATGGAATCTATGTCTAGGGGACAAAATCTCCAAATTTCCACCCATATATCAATACAAAGTTAGTGAAAGGCAAGGACACTTATAGATATGCGTCCAAAGGGGGATAGACAGGGCAAAGAGTTTCCCTGAATCACCTAATGTTGGGAAAGTATATTCATGTTAAGCTACATAACAATCTTCAATATGGTAATATTGCTTTAGCTTCCAAAAATTGTTGGAACTTAAACTAGGAATCAAGTTAGTGGTGGCATATTAACCCTTTGAGTGCTAATGACGGCTCTGAGCCGTCACAGAGTTTCTCACTCTGGTGCTAATGACGGCTCAGAGCTGTCATGAGCACTCTCCCACTTTGAGGGAGATCTGGGGGCTCCTTACTGCTCCTACCCCGGCGATCGTGCCTGTAGAGTGACAGGCATCGCCAGGGTTTCATGTGATGCATGGTGATGTCACGCGCAATTACATGATGACGTCAACGCGCAACTTTATTTATACTTAACAATGTTAAGTATAGGAGGAGTGGGCATGCTGCTTAGAAGCCTGTATCTCAGGTATCTAGGCAGCTACAGACCCCCAAGACCCACGGTTGGAAAGGTAATCGCCTAACCTTTCCAATAAAAAAAAAGAAAAAAAAAGAAAAGAAAATATTAGCACCCAGGTGGGAAATGGCTTAGCAGCCAAAGGGTTAAGTAAAGGTGAGAAACATAGAGGGTAGTGGCTAGAGATGATACACATAGATATGTGTGAGCAGAATATGTAAACGGTATCAGTGTACTTTTAAATGTATTTTTGATGTGTTTTCTGACACTGTTTATTCAAGCATAACAGTTAACCAGAACTCTGAGGTTGCGATAATCATTCTAGCATAAATTGCAACTGCGCTCACGCATTTTCATTTACTTTCACCTTGTAATACGAGTGCTCCTTCTGGCCACTCATAATCTGGCCCTTAGTGGTTTATGTCCCTTTAAATGGTTTCTCTTCTGAAATAGCAGCAGGTTTAAATTATATCATGAGAATATTGCCATTAAGGAAGCATTCTTCAGCTCTAGAACAGTTTCACCCTATAAATTGATTCAGGATCATTTAAAAATGTGATAGGTAATGTAAGGAGAGTTATATTACAATCCATTAGAATAAACTTAGCACATTATTTACAAACAGAAATTCCCATAGGCATTAACAGTGAATGAGTTTGTATTTTGTATTTATTTTATTTGAGCAGTATTTATAATTAATTAATAGATATTAAATATTTTCTCTCCTCATCTCTTCAAAATGAATGTAGTTGGTAATGTAGATGGCTGGATATCCTGTGGCCAAAGAGGTTTATTCTTCCACATTGTTCATCCTGGTATAATAAGCTTACAGAAATCAGGTTTTCTTTCCAAATACATTTTTTGTAAGTTCTCAGGTCACTAAAGCCCATTTGTAAAGCAACTTGACAAACACATTTAGCTTTGGTATAATATACAGAATTGCATATAAAAATCCCTTGTGCAAAGCACAAACCTTTGCTATGAGACAGTGGCATAATCAAAGCTTTAAGGGAATGATTTCACAGGATTGTGTGAAAATGATAGTGGCTCCTAGACTTGATGCCTTAGATCTGCATAATGAAGAAACAAACAAAGCATAGTTCATTAAAATGCCTTATCATTTATGTGTGAATAAGCTGGTTGTCTCCTCTGGGCAGGAGATGTACAAGTCCTGTGCATCATTAAATAATCAGTTCTGAGCTGAGTAGTAA